>NC_026000.2:4383586-4520450 GCF_000442705.2 Elaeis guineensis
TAAAATGAATTTATTTATAAAATTTTTATAAAAAATACAAAAAAGGGAGACCTTTTGGGTGTGTAAAATCAGAGAAATAAGGTTGGGGCATGGAGATACAATAGACAACAAGACTAGGTGTCTAGGTGAGAGCAAAGAGAAAAGAGAGGTCTTCTTCTTGGGTTGCTGTGTTCACCTCTTCCTTCCTCCATCTGAGTTTTCTGAGAGTGTCTCAGATCTAAACTCTTTCTTCTACTTTTTATCTTTGGATGAGTCCTAATCAAAAGAAGGAGGCTCTGATCGACCATCAAGGAGATTAGCGCATACTAGCATAGTATGCTGATTTTTTGGATTAGTTCTGATCGTGATTCGTGGGCTGTGTGGACGACTCCTAGAGTCGGATGTATGTTATAGCTCATAACATAATCCTCAAGTTCGGATCAACAAAGTTAGAACATCTAACTTGCAAGGTAATAGATCTGATCTATATTTTTATTATATTAGATGTAATAGAAATATGTTGATATGATCAACATGTAGTTCTTTCTCTTCATATTTTAATTTTTGATTAATGCCATGTATAATCATGTAATAGGATCTTAGCTAAGGATTCTCTAATTTTATAAGATAAATTTTAATTTTTTTTAGTCTTTCGCTGCCTGATCTTAAAAATATTTCAAGATCTAATCCTGAAATTCTAGATCTGGTTCCAACATAGAGACCTGTCACAGCAAATGTTAGATCGTCGTCTTGATTGTATGGAAATTAAATAAAGGTAATTGGCTTTAATGCGAGTGGGAGATTGAAAGAGTTAATGCTCTACAAGCCTATCTTATGGCATATGTAAAAGGATTAATCTGCTTTATCTTCCATACTTGTGTAATTGACATATTTTATTATGAATAAATTGAGATATTTTGTTTCATCATATGCTATGCATTGATTAAAATTATGATGAATCTCATTGATTAGAGAAATGATTTTAGGATGATGATTAAATCATACCAGTGAGACCTAAAATTTTAATCTAAAATCTTTTCAGTCATAGGATCATTGAGTCGGAGATCAATGATACCGGATAGACTGGCACATCCTATGTATGCTCGATGGAGAGGGTGATTGATCTCACAATCACTTGTGTGGAGATACTAATATAAGGATGTGGGTGCTCATAGAAAATGGTTCACTGAAGTGATTTGTCATGAGAATTATATCTTATGGAAGTCTTACTTACATGTCAAAAGATGATTCTTTAGTGGGAGTAGTGTATATGGTACTCAAAAAATCTTTGATCAAAGCATGATGAAAATTAGAAATGATTTCTAATATTTCATAGGTTGAGTCATTATTAGTGAATTGAGATTTATTTGAATAAGTATTAGAGTTTGACATTTTTTCATATCCATTACTTATTCAGGATGAAAGATGATCGAAGGATTGAATTGCATGGTAACTCACCACTGAAGGATATTTTTGATATTTTTACTAGAATATTCTACATCTTCTGGATAGGCATGATATATTGTTAGATGTCAATCATATTTTATAAGTTTTCATGAATTAAAGAGATTAATTCATGAATCAGTTAGAGAAGATTCTAATTTGACAATTCGAATCTATATGAATTTGACCTAAATCGATTAGATGGAGTTTAATCAAATTAGGTCAATATATATCTGGACCTACTACTAGCTAGGTATGGAGCTCAATGGGTTAAACACATTAAAGAATAGATCAAGGATTTTATTTGAATCAATTTATGGATCATTATATCCAAATTGGGTGGCTAATTGACAAGCTAGTACTTGTTGGCAAACCCTAGCTCCTATTTTGGTCAATATGGGTTCGAATCTGATTTGGATTGTGAACCAAATTAATTGAGAATTAATTTTGGTTCATCTCTGATGTGGGCATTCATCAGATGGTGCCACTTGGCCAAAGAGGTGTCAAAAAAAATAGAGTCCAAAGAGATATGTAATCTTACCTAACTTGGCACAGAATTTTTGGTTCGGTGACTTCTTTTTGGCGTGAAGGAACGTGGAGAGTCCTTCTTAATTTGGTTTAAGACCCATGTGGCACCTCATCAAACCCTCTATCATCCTAGCACAGGTTTTAAGGTGTTTGATGGTCTCATATGGCGTGGAAGAGGAAGGAAAGCAGCATGCGTGCGTGAAGATGTCCGAAAGAGGCACTTGCGTCTATCTATTTTTAATGGAGAAATAAAAATGCTTCTTAGGGGTTTCTTTTGGTGATATAAATCAGAGAAAGCCCTCCTACATGTGGCAAAATATGGAATTTTTCTGATTTAAATTGAGATATCGAAAGACTTCTTTTTGTGGGTGCACGTGTGAGATAAGCTGTGAAGCGGTGTTTCATTTCAAGAGATGCTATCATATAAGTCTTTTGGTTATGATAAAACTTATCATATGGCAGTTGAAATTCATAGGAAGGTGCTTCACACGCCCCCTCTTCATATATAAATAGGGGTCGGTAGATTTGAGGAGGCCATTCAAGTCTTACATGCTCTCTTGTCTTGGTTAGGACAGGATTCCTCTCCTCCTCTCTCTTACCACTAGTTCTCTTTGGACTAGCCTATCTAGCCTATCTAGCCTATTCTAAGCCTAATTAGGTTTAGGACAAGGCTTAAGAGGGTCTTAAGAGGTCTAGCCAAGTTGTCAAGAGGTCAAAAAGTGGTCCAAGTTAGGTTCGAGAAGTGGTTCGACCAAACCGATCGAGTCAGGATCAACTCGGGTCCGGCAATTGTGTTCAGAAAGAGCATCTCTTTAAGTCAATTTCTGTATGGATCACCATTGGAGGGTATACACTTGTGTACCTTATGAAGATATTGAAAATAGTGATTGAGATATTTATAAATTATATGCTTCATTTTATCATAGTTTAATAATTTGGTTGAATGCATCAAAGGGTCCTATAGGGTTTAGGGTTTCGAGTATTATAAGATTTCATAAATATTTTTGAAATCCAACCTTCCACTGCATGATCAGAACCTAATAGTGGTATCAGAGCCACCATCTATAAATATTTATAAATATTTTGGAATCCAACCTAATAGTGGTATCATATGTGATAATTTGGTTCAATCAAATTATATTATTGGCTCCATGATCCAGGGTTTTAATATATACTCATGTATTATGCAAATTAGACCCTAAATTTGAAATGCTGTGTCAAGTACAATATTTTATATGTTTTAATACTATGAATTGTTGTGATAATTATATCATTATCACATATGAATTTATACATGATATTTATCATTCTGTAAGGTTGCCCTGGCATAGTGGTGGATGTCCATTATGTGGTATATGGTTGTCCTAGAGTGATGATATAATATACAGCTTGTTTATATGTCATAAATTATTTATCATATGAACATTCTGACATGCTTAACATTCTATGCATCATATGAATGCTATGATTATAGTATAAATGCTATATGATTGGAATGTGCATGAGACTAGAAAACTCTCATAAAAATCATATTTAGTTGTAGTGATAACAACTATGGGTTCACCAATTCTTGATTAATTGATCAATTGGTGTCTAAAAAGTGCTATACATGATTCTTTAATTGGTTCCGTTGACTGATCTGACCAATTTATTGATGTCTAAGGAATGCAATAGGGAGACCCCATCTACTTACCTAGCCAATATGGTTAAACGATTAAGAAATTGAAAAGTCCTAATATTTGGTTCACTACATGAAAGCCTTCCTTCATGCTAAGGCAATTTTATGTCAAGAACCATAATAAGTTTGTTGTGTAACCATAAGACTATACTATGGGGATTGATGTAAAATATGTCTTGGTGCATTTAAATGCTCATGGCATATCTAGATATGTTGCTTTGTTGTGCAACCACAAGGGCAACATTATTGTAATATAGTCATAAAGAAATGAAGGGTCAAACTTAACTAGACACTATAGTTTGTTGTGCAACCACAAGGCTATAAGTGTGCTAGAGGTAAGTATTATGTTGAGAATAGCATGGATGCAATTGAAAAGGGTGTGTTCCTACTCTTGAACTCATGAATGTTTGTTGTGTAACCACAAGATATTTATGGGGAATAGGGATCTCAACCCCCATATAGAAATCAAGTTAATATTTCTCGCGTGTCATATATGAGGGTTATGGTGGATGTGATAAAATAGTGGGTGACACAATTAGATTTAAGTCCTCTTCTAATTGTGCTTGTCATTATAAGTGTTTGTTTATATGTTGATCTTTATTTAATATAGAATACTTTTGCATAAATGGCATCTTCATTGTCACTGCGTGGTATATTGGACACAAATAAACTAACCAGTCCCAACTTTGTGGACTAATTGAAAAATTTGAGGATTGTGCTTACTCAGGAGAAAGTCTCCTATATCCTCGACACTCCTGATCTAGGACCGATTAGAGAAGATGCTATGGAGGAGGAAAAGGCCACATACAGGATATGGCAGAATGATAGCACAACTATTAATGTATTATGTTGGCCTCGATGAGCAATGAACTGCCGAGGTAATATGATGGCATGGACCCTCAGTCCATACTTCTCAACTTAAAAGAGTTGTATGGAGAGGAAAGTAGAATTGCTCGATATGAATATCGAAGTAGTTGTTTCGTATAAGGATGAGTGAAGGATCACCTGTACAAGCTGATGTTTTGAAAATGATTGACTTAATCACTCGATTAAGTCAATTAGGGTTTGTTATGGATGGAGAACTCTCTCAGGACTTGATCCTGTAATCACTACCCGAATCCTTCTCACAGTTTGTTATTAATTACCATATGAACAAACTGAATACCATTGTACCAAAGCTGCTAAACATGTTACAAATAGCTGAGAGTCACTTCAAGAGTGACAAAGCTAATCTTCTTCTAGTGGATAAAAAGAAGAAGATGGCAAGGGATAAGGGTTTAGATAAAAATAAAAGGCTGAATCCTAAAGGTAGCAACTTCAAGAGCAAGAAGGCGAAGAAGGTCTTCAAAGATGGTATCTGCTTTCACTGCGGCAAGCAGGGACACTGGAAGAAAGATTGCAAGAGTTATCTTGCAAGTGTGAAGCCAGATGCCGGTAGAGCATCTAAAGGTTTGTATATGATACAAACTACTTTTCATTAAGTGCTCCAACTTCTAATTCATGGGTATTAGATACCGCTTGTAGGTCTCATATATGCAAGTCATTGCAGGGCCTGCAAAAAATTAGAAGTTTGAAGGAAGGTGACTTCGTGCTGCATGGAGCTAATGGAGAATCCATTCAAGCAGAAGCAGTTGGAACCTTTTATTTGTCTATATCTACGGGCAAACTATTGTATTAAGTGATTGTTATTATATGCCCAATGTAATTAGAAATATTATTTCTATACCAATATTATTAAGCATGATTATGAAATAAAGATGAAGAGCAATAGTTGCTCTATTTTTCTATCTAATGAGTTTATTGGGAAAGCATATGTGGATAATGATCTCTTTATGCTTCCACTTAATGATTTTTTTATGATGGATAAAAATAAGAAAAGGAAGAGAGAAAATGATAACATGATATATCTCTAGCATTGCAACTTAGTCATATCAGTGAGTCAAGAATTAACAAGTTAATCAAAGATGAGTTCTTTGATTCTAATGATTTTCAATCGTTAGGAACTTGTGAATTATGCCTCATAGGAAAGATGACCAAATTTCCATTCACTGGACATGAAAAAAGGGCTAGTGAATTGTTAGGCCTTATACATTTAGATGTTTGTGGGCCTATAACAACTCAAGTTAGGGGTGGATACTCTTATTTTATCATATTTACTAATGACCTATCAAGGTTTGGATATGTGTATCTTATGAAACATAAATTCGAAGTTTTTGAAAAATTTAAAGAGTATCAAAAGATGGTTGAGAAATAAATTGGGAAGAGTATCAAAGTCCTTAGATCTGATCGAGAAGTAGAAGAGTTACCCAGTGAGTTTCTTGATTATTTGAAGAAAAATGATATTCTCTCTGAATGGACCCCTCCTTACACACCACAGTTAAATAGTATAGCCGAAAAAAGAAATCGTACCTTATTGGATATGGTGCAGTCCATAATATACTTTACGATCCTTCCTATTTCATTTTGGGGATATGCTCTCAAAATTACTGATGTTTTAAATAGAGTACCATCTAAGTCTGTCACTATTACTCCATATGAAATATGGAAAGGCAAAAGACTTATTTTAAGCATGATGGTTTTGTATATGCATTTTTAAAATTTTACAATAAAATATACAAAGATTAAATAATTTAATCTAATGTATGTATAGATCAAATCTAAAATATCATATAGAATCTATGACATAAACTAATATGTATGTATATAAATTTAGAATCTAAAATATAGCAAACATAGATCACATCTATATTAAATCAGATCATATCTGAATTATATTTAGATCATATCTAAATATGAATTGAGTTCAAAACTCTATCCCTGAGTGTGGGTAGCAGATCACTGCATCTGAAGTCTGTGGTAGTTGGTTCTTCATGATGCTCAGCAGTCGCACACACGTTCGATCTCTACGGATATCCACACGAAGCCCTTGTGCTGATCGATCTTGCCGAACATGCTAGCTTGCGAAGACACCATGCTATTGGCTGATCTAAGAGAACAATAAAGAAGATGAAGAATAAGGAAGCCCTCTCCTTTTCTTCCTAGATGCACACATCAGATCTCTATGATAGAGAACAAGAGAAGAACCCTTTCTTCTCAATTCTTTCATGCACAAGAGAAAATCTTTCTTTCTTCTTTTTGCACCTTTAAGAAGAACTTTTCTTTCTAATTTTTTATGATAAAAATTATATCTAATCTAATTTTTCATACAGAAAATAAAATAAATTCTATTGCTCCTTGAATTGATTTTGATGATTACAAAATATTTGAGGAGATTACTAATGATTTTGGCTTGAAAAAAGATTTATTGTATTTCAGGGACAAAATTATAATTTTATCAAGTTCTGATTCGAAAGCCTCAAGAGCAAAAATAGAAGATTTGTGATCTATTGGAGATAATTTCATACTTTTTGGATAGATATGTTGAGAGAAATTCAAGTTTAAAGAATTGGGTCGATCCCTAGGTCGACTCCTGTCAAAAGGGGTTGAATGGCATGCCATTTCTGGCTGGCACATCCAAAGGGACGAACCCATGAGTCAACCTTTGTTATTGTGCAAGCCAAAGTTGCAGAATAGTTAGTTTCTGTTCTATGCCATAGAGGACCCCATGAGTCGACCCCTATGCAGAGGTCAACCCATGAGTTGACCCTTATGACGAAAACTTTCGTAACGGCTAGTTTTCAGCTCTTTTTGACAGTATTTAATGCTCTTTTAATGATGTTCAACGGCTTTTTTTTAGCCTAAATTTATCTCTAGCATCCATTGAAGATATAAAGGTACTTAAAGGAGGTAAAAAGCAAGATTTTTCAAGCATTCATTTCAGCCCTAAGCAAAAAGACCTCTTCAAGCAAAAGAAGCTTTCAATTCAAGTTCACCAACCCTCAAGAGCTCATTCAAGTCTTCAACTACCTTGAGAGAAATCAAAAAAGCTTCCTTCATGTTGTGTAAAGTGTATTTAAAGTTTTATTTGCTCATTAGGAGCTAAATTTATATTTTCATGTGATTAACTTATATACTCTGTTTTGTCTTGATCTTTAGTTTGGAAGGATTTCAAAACTTAAAAAGATTGATCCGAATCTTAAATCAGATTATATTGGGTTGGTTTGTACCCAAAAAATAAGTGTTCTAGCTTGAGATAGCTAGAGTCGGAGGTACCGACATTGTATTCTTGTTGAATACGATTTAGTAGATTTGAATTTTCAAATAGGAGCTTGAGGAGTGGATGTAGATGCAAGGTTGGCACCGAACCACTATAAATTTTGATTGTTTGTGGTGTGCTTACTTGCTCTCTTCCTAAATTTATTTACTTTCTTACATTCTTGTATCTTATTGCTACACCTTGCTTAAATCACTAACTACATATAACTTGCTTAGTATTACTTAATCATTGTAGTTCTAAATTAACTTTAAAATTTTAAAAACCCAATTCACCCCCCCCTCTTGGGTTGTATAGTTGGGCAACAAGTGGTATCAGAGCTCAATGCTCTAGTTTTTTTTTTATTTAACCATCAAAGAGCCAAAGATCTATGGCAACTCAAGTTGGTGCTTCACTAGTCGAGGGGCAGTCCATAAACCGACCTCCACTTTTCAATGGATTAAACTACACCTATTGAAAAGTTCGGATGAAAATCTTTATCCAAGCACTTGACTATGATATGTGGAGTATCATAGTTAATGGACCACACATACCCATTAAGATAATTGATGGTGTAGAATCAACCAAACCTGAAAGAGAATGGGATGAGATTGACAAGAAATGGCTCAACTCAATGCCAAAGCCATGAATATTTATATTATGCTTTAGATGCTAATAAATTTAATCGTATTTCAACTAGCATGTCGGCTAAGGAAATATGGGATAGATTAGAAGTAACACATGAAGAAACTAATCAAGTTAAGGAATCAAAAATTAACATGCTTGTGCATAAATATGAACTCTTTAAAATGGAGCATGAAGAATCAATAACTGAAATATTTACTCATTTTACGGATATTATTAATGATCTAAAAAGTCTTGGTAAGTCTTACTCTAACAGTGATCTTGTGAGAAAGATTCTTAGGTCTTTACCAAAGACGTGGGAGGCCAAAGTGACCGCAATCTAAGAAGCCAAAGATCTGAATGTTTTACCCTTGGAGGAGCTTCTAGGATCGCTAATGACACATGTTGGGTATGAGATACCCACAGCCGAAGCCCTCAGCAGAATCAGCTCCAGAAAAACTCCGCCCGGGCTCCTACGGGAGCCGGGCTCCATCCTCTACATCAACTACTGGTAAGCCCCGTCCGGACTCCTACGGGAGCCGGGCTTCATCCTCGACTCCAACGGCTGCAGACAGACTTCGTCCGGACTCCTACGGGAGCTGGACTCCACCGACAACTCCGACCTCAAGTTGACTCCGCCCGGACTCCTACGGGAGCCGGGCTCCGTCCTCAACATCAACTGCTGGTAAGCCCCGTCCGGACTCCTACGGGAGCCGGACTTCGTCTTTAACTCTAACTGCTGGTAAGCCCGTCCAGACTCCTACGGGAGCCGGGCTTCGTCCTCGACTCCAACGGCTGCAGACAGACTTCGTCCGGACTCCTACGGGAGCCGGACTCCGCCGACAACTTCCAACCTCAAGTTGACTCCGCCCGAACTCCTACGGAGTCGGGCTCCGTCCTCAACATCAACTGCTGGTAAGCTCCATCCAGACTCCTACGGGAGCCGGACCTCGCCTTTACTTTAATTGCAGGAAGGCTCCGCCCGGACTTCTACGGGAGCCGAGCTTCGTCCTCGACTCCAACGACTGCAGACAGACTTCGTCCGGACTCCTACGGGAGCCGGACTCCGACGACAACTTCAACCGCAAGGAGGACTCCGTCCGGACTCCCACAAGAGCCGGGCTCCGTCGTTGACTCCGATTGCCGGTAAGATCCATCCGGACTCCACGGGAGCCGGACTTTTCACCTGACTTTAGTTGCAGAGGGACTCCGCCCGGACTCCCACGGGAGCCGAACTCCGTCATCAGCTCCGACCACTGTCGAGCTTCAGCCGATGGATCTGCACTCTCTGACAGGCTATATCAACAGTCATGATTCTGCTCCACTCCCTGCGACGGATCCTACGCGACCCCATTACTCTCTGACAGGCTGTATCAACGGCCATGATTCTGCTCCACTCCCTGCGGCGGATCCTACGCGACCCTATTTACTCTCTGACAGGCTGTATCAACGGCCATGATTCTGCTCCACTCCCTGCGATGGGTGCTACGTGACTCCACTACTCCCTGGCAATTAGCGGCAACGGACACCGCTCCACTACCTACAACAGGCTCCACGTGGCAGGCCATAGCAATAGCCACGAGTCTACTCCACTACTCTTCGCAGCAAATTTCGCCTGACTCTGGACAGCCGTCTGCCAGACGGTTACAGGCGTCGCTGTCAATCCGCTGCCCCTCCGTCTATAAAAGGGAAACCCCAGATACGTTATTCTATAAGCTCTCATCTTTTTATCTAAAAACTCTGCTAAATTCTCCGTTCGAGCGCTCCATTCTTGTTGAGGCAGAGAACTGACTTGAGCGTCGGAGGGTCTTGTCGGAGCAACCCCACCTCCGGTTTAGACTTCTTTTGCAGGTCCTGGCGGCGACCGCGACTTCCCCAACTCCAGCTTCTCTGGCGCAAGCAGATTTTTGCACCAACAGGATTGACGCTAGAGGAAGGTTGTGTCTTCGCAGTACCCTTGTTCTTAAAGGAGCGCTCAATGGATCCACTTTCGGCCATCTTTTTCTGGAACCCACTCCTCCTTCGCTCGTCTGATGCCTTCTCACGAGGCCTTTGCACAACTACCTCTGGCTATGGTCGCCGATGAGGAGTGGCCGGATGACCGGCCTCTGTCGGATTCCGTCAATACCATCTCGGGGGAATTCTGGCGGGAGGCGACCAACATACCAGCTGCATCCCTCAAGCGGCAAAAAGTTGAAGAACCCATAACCTTTACCGAAGAAGACACCCAGGGAGTCCAATTCCCTCGTAACGACGCGGTCGTAGTTTCCTTGAATATAGCAAATTACGACGTCCGTCGCATTCTCGTCGACAACGGAAGTTCGGCCGACATCTTGTTCTACGATGCCTTTTCAAGAATGTCCACTCTTGGCGGTCATCTGAGACCGATTTGCTCTCCCTTGATAGGGTTTACCGGTGACGCCATTCCGACGGAGGAAATGATAGCTTTGACTGTGGCCGCGGGCCAGTATCCAAAGCAGTCCAGGGCTCTGGTGAATTTCTTGGTGGTAAAGGCGCCATCCGCCTATAATGCAATCCTTGGCCGACCCAGCCTCAATGCTCTCAGAGCTATCGTTTCAACCTACCATTTGAAATTGAAGTTCCCCAGCAACCAGGGGATCGGAGAGGTCCGGGGAGACCAAGCCCTGGCCAGACATTGCTACAACATCGCCTTGCAAAGAAGCGACCGGGCTGACCCCTATCCCGTCGATGGATTGGATGCTCGCGACGACCTCACCGAAGAAAGGGGCGGCCCAATCGAAGATCTGGTACCAGTTCCCCTAAATGATGGGAACGCGAAGCATGTGGTGTTGATTGGCTCCAACCTGGGGGAGGAGGTGCGGACGCGTCTTTTTGATTTTCTCCGAAGGAATGCGGACGTTTTCGCTTGGGTTCCGACGGACATGCCGGGGATTGACACGGAAGTCATGGAGCATCATCTGGCAGTCGATCCGAAGCATCGACCGACAAAAGAAAAAATCCGGAGTCATGTCCCTGAGAGGCAGAAGGCGATAGCCGAGGAAGTGGATAAGCTTCTCAAGGCCGGATTCATTAAGGAAGTCAATTATCCTGATTGGATTTCCAATATTGTTTTGGTCAAGAAAGCAAACGGCAAGTGGAGGATGTGTATAGACTTCAAAAAGCTGAATAAGGCTTGTCCAAAGGACAGCTACCCCCTTCTCAGAATCGACCAACTGGTGGACGCTACCTCAGGCCATGAGCTCCTCACTTTTATGGACGCGTTCTCCGGCTATAATCAAATTAGAATGTCATCGGAAGATGAAGAAAAGATAGCTTTCATCACTAATCGCGGTCTTTACTGCTACAGGGTCATGCCATTCGGCCTCAAGAATGCGGGTGCAACCTACCAACGGCTGGTGAACAAAATCTTCAAAGAGCAGATCGGCCGAAACATGGAGGTCTACGTGGACGATATGCTTGTAAAAAGCAAGTCTTCCAGAAATCATGTCGCCGACCTCGAGGAAACCTTTGGCGCTCTTCGAAAGTATAGAATGAAGCTGAACCCAACTAAATACGCTTTTGGGGTAACCTCCGGAAAGTTCCTGGGCTTCATGGTATCAGGACGCGAGATTGAGGCCAATCTAGAGAAAATTCGCGCCATCCAAGAGATGACCGCCCCAAAGTCGATCAAGGAGGTTCAGCGCCTCACAGGGAGGATAGTGGCTCTTAATCGCTTTGTCGCGAGGTCGGCTGAACGATGTTTGCCCTTCTTTCAAACCCTCAAGCAGCCGAAGAACTTCTGTTGGACCTCTGAATGCCAATAGACGTTCGAAGAATTAAAAAACTACCTTAGCTCACCCCCGCTGCAGGCAAAGCCTGAACCTGGGGAGGAACTATTTTTATACTTGGCGGTCTCTTCCATGGCCCTTGCGGCCGTCCTTGTCAAAGAAGAAACGAAAGTCCAGCGACCAGTCTACTACATTAGCCGCGCGCTGAGGGACGCCGAGATCAGGTACACCAAATTAGAAAAACTAACCTACGCCTTGTTGGTTGCAGCTCGGAGGCTCCGACCCTACTTTCAAGGGCACACCGTGACGCTACTCACCGATCAACCAATCAAGGCGATTTTGCACCGGGCTGACGCCTCCGGAAGAATGGCAAAATGGGCGATCGAGCTCACAGAATTCGACATCGACTATAGACCTAGACCAGCAGTGAAGGCCCAAATATTGGCAGATTTCATAGTAGAGTGCACCATCCCAGAGGAGGCCGAACCTGAGCAAACAAAGTTGACGACCTGAAGTCTCAACCGAACTCCCCCAACGAAGGAGCCAATCCCTCCGATTGCTTTTGGACCCTCTACATGGACGGATCTTCCAACATGGCAGGCACGGGTGCAGGCCTGATCTTGGTCAGCTCGAAGGGAGTCATCGCGGAGTACGCTCTGCGTTTCGAGTTTCCCGCAACAAATAATGGAGCGGAATATGAAGCTCTGATCGCAGGATTAAGGATCGCCAAAGAGCTGGGAATAGGTCAACTCCGGGTACACAGCGACTCCCAACTAGTGGTGGGACAAGTCAGCAGGAGTTATGAAGCGTGGGAGGACAGTATGGCCAAATATCTTGAGAAGGTAAAGGAGCTTACCCCCGCCTTTAGCAGTTTAGACATCAGGCAGATTTCAAGGCTGGAGAATACCAGAGCCGATCTTCTCTCCAAGC
Source organism: Elaeis guineensis (assembly GCF_000442705.2). Classification (NCBI taxonomy): domain Eukaryota; kingdom Viridiplantae; phylum Streptophyta; class Magnoliopsida; order Arecales; family Arecaceae; genus Elaeis; species Elaeis guineensis. The sequence continues at coordinate 4,396,650 of NC_026000.2, forward strand.
TGGCGACATCGGCTCCGGTCGAATTGCCCAAAGGTGTCCTCTTTGAGGTTCTAAAACATCCGAGTACAGAAGAATCGCGGCCCGTAATGGAGATCGACCACGAGCCCAGCTGGGTCGACCCGCTGATAACCTATCTTAGAGATGGAGTTCTCCCCCAGGACGCGAAGGAGGCTCGGAAGCTCCGAAATCAAGCCTCCCGATATATCCTTCATGAGGGCAAATTGTACAAAAGATCATACTCCTTGCCCCTCTTAAGATGCCTCCGGTCCTCGGAAGCTGACTACGCCTTATGGGAAGTACATGAGGGAGTTTGCGGAAACCATTTGGGAGCTAGATCTTTATCCCACAAGATACTCCGCCAAGGATATTACTGGCCAACGATGCATCATGATTCGATTGAATATGTTAAAAAGTGTGATCGATGCCAGAGATACGCCAACGTCCAGAGACAGCCCACCATCGAGCTCACACCCTTGAGTGCCCCATGGCCTTTTGCACAATGGGGGATGGACATCCTTGGCCCCTTTCCCATGACATCCGGACAAAGAAAGTTTTTCCTTGTAGCGATCAACTATTTCACCAAATGGGTTGAAGCCGAACCACTGGCAAAAATCACAGAAGCGAAAGTACAAGATTTCGTCTGAAAGTCAATTGTATGCATGTTCGGTCTGCCTAGAACCCTAATCACTGATAATGGACGACAATTCGCGGGAGCAAGATTCGTCGAATTCTGTGAAGATCTAAACATCTCCCACAACTTCACATCAGTAGTCCATCCTCAGGTGAACGGCGAAGCTGAGGTGACTAACAGAACCCTTTTGCAGGGGATTAAGACAAGGCTTGAAAAAGCAAAAGGAACTTGGGCGGACGAGCTTTATCATGTGCTATGGGCGTATCGAACTACCCAAAGGTTATCCACGGGAGAGACCCCCTTTGCTTTAGCCTTCGGAACGGAAGCCGTCATCCCGATCGAGCTTAAACTCCCATCGGCACGAGTCGTGGCATTCGACGAACACCAAAATTCACAAAGTCTTAGAGCCAACCTCGACCTACTGGAAGAAAGATGGGAGATCGCTCAGGTTCGAATGGCAGTCTACAGACAGAAAGTTGCTCAATATTACAACGCCCGGGTCAAGAACAAAGCCTTTAAGGCAGGAGATCTAGTGCTTCGACGAGCTGCTGTCTCACAACCTCAGGACCGGAGAAAACTCGCCCCAAACTGGGAGGGACCTTATGAGGTCAAAGAAGTAGTCCGGCCCGGAACTTATTATCTTAAGGAGCTCGGAGGAGCCGACCTCCCGCGACCGTGGAGCTCAGAAAACTTACGGATGTACTACCAGTAACTTCGTTTTAATCAAAAATCGCATACCCATATGTCTTTGGACAATCCAAACAAATTGTATAAAAAGCAAAAGGGCAACCTCATAAAGTCGAAGGCCCGGTTCCATTTAGACCGAATGGGGGGAGAGGCCTTACAACGCCCATATGTGCCCCCACAGCCCTGTTAGGGACAGGAGGAGAACCTCGCCCTAACTTGAGCAAAGTCGAAGGCCCGGTTCCACTTAGACCGGATGGGGGGAGAGGCCTTACAACGCCCATATGTGCCCCCACAGCCCTGTTAGGGACAGGAGGAGAACCTCGCCCTAACTTGAGCAAAGTCGAAGGTCCGGTTCCACTTAGACTGGATGGGGGGAGAGGCCTTACAACGCCCATATGTGCCCCCACAGCCCTGTTAGGGACAGGAGGAGAACCTCGCCCTAACTTGAGCAAAGTCGAAGGCTCGGTTCCACTTAGACCGGATGGGGGGAGAGGCCTTACAACGTCCATATGTGCCCCCACAGCCCTGTTAGGGACAGGAGGAGAACCTCGCCCTAACTTGAGCAAGGTCGAAGGCCCGGTTCCATTTAGACCGGATGGGGGGAGAGGCCCTGCAACGCCCATATGCGCCCCCAAGAGGAAAACCTTGCCCTAGCTTAAGCGACTTCGACTACATGACAGTTCCGTCCGGATTCCTACCGGAGCCGGACTCCATCACCGACATCGACTACAGGACAACTCCGCCCGGACTCCTACGGGAACCGGGCTCCATCACCAACCTCGACTGCCGGTAAGCCTTGTCCGGACTCCTACGCGAGCCGGACTTCGCCTATGACCTCGATTGCAGGAAGACTTCGCCCTGACTCCTACGGGAGCCGGGCTCTATCCACGACGCCAAGGAAGACTTCGTCCGGACTCCTACGGGAGCCGGGCTCCGCCCACAACTCCAACTTCAAGAGGGATTCTCCGTTCGGACTCCCACGGGAGCCGAACTTCGCCTCGGCTTCAGCGGAGAAAAACTCCAAGCGAAAAAGGAAGGCAATGGATTGCAACAGTGACGATTGGAAAACAAACAGCGCCCGAGGTATAAAAACCCTGTCACGGCAAGGATTGGGACTCCCGATGGGAGTCCCAGCTTTCAAGGAAGCTTTCGGCGCAAAATAAGACAACTCCCTTAGGGTGACAGAGGCTCGGATCCCCGAATTCAAGCCCTAGGAGGGACCCCGGGCCCGAATGGCCCCAAGCGAACCTGCGGCCATTGACGGAATGACAATCGGGCATCCTCGAACGGCGTAAAAATCGAAAAAGAGCTCGGCAAATAACAACCCTACACGAATAAAAGAGGTCGTCGATGACCTTAGGACGACATGAAAAAGAAAAGAAGAAAAGGAGGAAGAAAGAGGAAAGGAAAATGAAGAAGTTCGACAGACAACTATTCGATGCAGACAAGGTAACAAAATCTCCTTTTCATTTAATAAGATATGCGTTACAAGATCCGGTGGGTCAAAAAAAAAAAAAAAAAGAGAGAAGATATACATCATTGCAAGCCTCGCGAACACCTTCCCGTCTCTGTCCTTCTCAGCCGCGTTCTCCAGTGCGTGTAACGAACCTATCGGCTCTCGTCCCGTCTCGCTTCGCTCCATCTCCGAAGTCCCTACCCTAGGGGGAAAAAGGTGGGATAGATTCCCGGAGGCGGTAAGGGCAACGGCAGCAGTGACGAAGACCTGTTTCAAGAAGAGCCAGAGTCGCCTTGGAGGCAACGGTGATGCCAAAGATATGCTCCATCTCCGAATGCTCCGCGACAGCCGCCACCCAAAATGCTCCAGCAAGGTCGGCATGCGCTACTTCCACCATCCCCGCAATAAATTTCACTGCCCCACCGTCGACGCCGACCGCTTCTGGTCCCTCGGCCCCGACGGCATCAAGGATCCCGCCACAGCTTGCGACGACAGCTCTGCCCTCTTGACCGGTATCACCCCGCCTTGCTACTCCGAAGTTCTCGGGCAGAATAACTTTACTAGCGGCCCCCGTTATTAAACCCTTGTTGTTGAAGGAATTCTTCCTTGAGCCCCCTTTGAAACGACGGGGATCCTCACCGGCCACTGTTCTCCTCCTCGCCTTCCTTCAAGCCCGAGACATCCCTTCAAGGATGGCCTCCGGGGTAGAGGACATGGCGTGGGAACCCCTTAGAGAAGAATTGGGGGCTGAAGACGGCAAGGACCGGTGCGGGGGAAGTAGCTGAGTAGCTGGGCTCTCAGATGAAAGAAGGGTGCCGTCTTCTCGGCAGAATGAAACCCCGAAGGGAGAGTAGGGGGTTTAAATAGCCAGCGAATCTTAGCGCAGTTATGGCAGTGGGCGTACCTGAGCCAACTGATGCATGCCACATGTTCCGCATGTCCCCCTCACCGCTATCAAGGATTGACCATTCGCAGATTTTCGTAGCGCGATGCTTGGGATCGCATTTCGGTGGGAGTTCCGAAAAGACTCTCCAGGTCACCTTAACCAGAAAAAGAGTTCCGATATGCACACATTTAATGCCAAAATATCTGGGAGCGGCGGTGCGCAGGATTCGAGGGGACGGTTTCGGCTGTGCCCATCTCTCTGTACTTCCTTCATTCAAAATTCGAACTCGGAAGTAGGAAGACTGGTGTTGGGTATGAGATACCCACAGTCGAAGCCCTCAGCAGAATCAGCTCCAGGAAAACTCCGCCCGGGCTCCTACGGGAGCCGGGCTCCGTCCTCAACATCAACTGCTGGTAAGTCCCATCCGGACTCCTACGGGAGCCGGACTTCGTCTTTAACTTTGATTGCAGGAAGACTCCGTCCGGACTCCTACGGGAGCCGGGCTTCGTCCTCGACTCCAACGGCTGCAGACAGACTTCGTCCGGACTCCTACGGGAGCCGGACTCCGCCGACAACTCCGACCTCAAGTTGACTCCGCCCAGACTCCTACGGGAGCCGGGCTCCGTCCTCAACATCAACTGCTGGTAAGCCCCGTCCGGACTCCTACGGGAGCCGGACTTCGCCTTTAACTTTGATTGCAGGAAGACTCCACCCAGACTCCTACGGGAGCCGGGCTTCGTCCTCGACTCCAACAGCTGCAGACAGACTTCGTTCGGACTCCTACGGGAGCCGGACTCCGCCGACAACTCCGACCTCAAGTTGACTCCGCCCGGACTCCTACGGGAGCCGGGCTCCGTCTTCAACATCAACTGCTGGTAAGCCCCGTCCGGACTCCTACGAGAGCCGGACCTCACCTTTAACTTTAATTGCAGGAAGGCTCCGCCCGGACTTCTACGGGAGCCGAGCTTCGTCCTCGACTCCAACGACTGCAGACAGACTTCGTCCGGACTCCTACGGGAGCCGGACTCCGACGATAACTTCAACCGCAAGGAGGACTCCGCCCGGACTCCCACAAGAGCCGGGCTCCGTCGCTGACTCCGATTGCCGGTAAGATCCCTCCGGACTCTCATGGGAGCCAGACTTTCCACCTGACTTTAGTTGCAGAGGACTCCGCCCGGACTCCCACGGGAGCCGAACTCCATCATCAGCTCCGACCACTGCCGAGCTTCAGCCGATGGATCTGCACTCTCTGACAGGCTGTATCAACAGCCATGATTCTGCTGCACTCCCTGCGGCGGACCCTACGCGACCCCATTACTCTCTGACAGGCTGTATCAACGGCCATGATTCTGCTCCACTCCCTGCGGCGGACCCTACGCGACCCCATTACTCTCTGACAGGCTGTATCAACGGCCATGATTCTGCTCCACTCCCTGCTGCGGGTGCTGCGTGACTCCACTACTCCCTGGCAATTAGCGGCAACGGACGCCGCTCCACTACCTGCAACAAGCTCCACGTGGCAGGCCATAGCAATAGCTACGGGTCTACTCCACTACTCTTCGCAGCAAATTCCGCCTGACTCTGAACAGCCGTCTGCCAGACGGTTACAGGCGTCGCTGTCAATCCGCTGCCCCCTCCGCCTATAAAAGGGAAACCCCAGATACGTTATTCTATAAGCTCTCGTCTTTTTATCTTAAAACTCTGCTAAATTCTTCGTTCGAACGCTCCATTCTTGTTGAGGCAGAGAACTGACTTGAACGTCGGAGGGTCTTGCCGGAGCAACCCCACCTCCAGTTTAGACTTCCTTTGCAGGTCCCGGCGGTGACCGCGACTTCCCCAACTCCAGCTTCTCCGGCGCAAGCCGATTTTTGCACCAACATGTATTATTCAGGATATCATATATATTCACAAGAAGTTATACAAGGTATTAAGAAGTAATATATTATTTTTTTTTATTCTACGAAGTGAAAAAGTATTTTTGTTATTAACAATCTGACAAAAAAAAAGCTGAGCGATATTAAATGTCTATCCTATTATTAATTATCTTATTAATTTTCTATAATTGAATGGTGCACTCTACGTTAATTTTGCTATACTGCACATGGTGCATAAAGAATTACACATATACAGAAGGACAAATGGTACAGTAAATTGGTTGTCTCTTATATGTTAGCCTATGGCCCACTACATTGACAATGCATTGAGTAGATATGGCCATTGTGTCTGTTACCTTTCATGATATTTTATTTTTAATTTTATAATATATATATATATATATATATATATATATACTAAATTTGTATGATAATTTCATCTTCAAAAAAAACGTTGCTCTTGTAAGAAAAGAAGAAGCTAGAAACTAGACTGTCTGGCTTTTTCTAAACATTATTTTTCGAAATTCTTTATAAAAATATTTTTTATATTCTTTAGAAAATATTTTTTACTTTAAAATCATAAAAGTTTTTTTAGATAATATCACATATGCTATTGTTATTTGATAATATTATATGAAAAGTGCTTCTATTTGATAAACATAAAAAAATAGTTTTTTTTGGTAGAAACAAAAAAATAGTTTTAGAAGAAGCTAGAAGATCTAATTTCCAACTCAAAGTAATTTTAATTTTTTTTTCTTTCCTTTTTTCTTTGTGCGAGGAGACTATTGTAACATGATATTAATCTTCTGCAATAAGAGATTCAAATGGTCAGCTCCTCATTCTTATAAGCCTTTCATTTAAGAATACGTGGAAAGCTAAACTTATATGGATGTTGGTATTACATTAGGTGGCCATCAAATGGAGTAGAAACTTAAGAAGTTGGCACTAATTCTATATTTAGTTGGGATCACGAGAAGAAGGATGATAGGATTAGAAAGGTGGATGGCTCTATTTAACATTTGATTCAAAAAAATATTAAAAAGGATGAATGAAAAGAAAGTATTGTCCATTCACTCTAGCCCACCAATTTACATTCTTCTAATTTGGGAGGATGCAACGATGAATGGATTAAGTATATGAGAGATAGATTTTTATATTAGCAAAATCACCCCTCATTAATTTTTTAACAAAAGTATAATACTTTTTTACTATCTCGTTAATTTTATTTATATATATTTTTATTTTATCTTTACTATTAATCATATAATATTAAATTTGTTACTAATTATTTTAATTCTAGTACATATTTTTCATAATTTTAAGTAAATAATTAGAATTATCTTCTATTTTTTATATTTACTATTTTTAATTAACTATTTCTATAAAACTAATTAATTATTTTAATTAAATTATAAATTAATTATAATTAGTTGTTTATTTTATCAATATATATTGACAAATTAATTCATATATAATTGACTTGTAAAGATATTGATTTAATTAAATTAATTTAAAATTAAATATTTATTTAATTTTTTATATAATTATAAATTACAAAGATTGTAAGTTTATATATTGCTCCGCTTCTTTAGTATAATTGGGTGTTATAAATTAATAATAATAATTTTTATCAAATGATAGTTTAATAAAAAATATCATATAAATATCATCCATTTTTTTTTTTTTGACTCTTCCTATCCATTATTCATTTTTCACCAAACACATGCGAGGAAAAATAGAAAATCCATCTATTCTCTCTATCATTCATCTTTCCTTCTCTATTCATTCTTCCTTATTTTCATCTTTCCTATCAAATAGAGGATAATTCATGGAGTCTGATGGTTCACACAGAAAGATTCAAGGTGCCATGATTCAGCATTTTCGCGCGCTTAGGATGCGTTAAACTTGTCAAAGTACTAAAGAGGCTTTTTTGTGCGTGATGTATCCACCATCCACGGCATGAATCCCCGAGAGGTTTTATGGTACAGTAGAAAGATGCCGTGGATCCCTCTCACATGTACAGCTTCAACTTAAAATCCTGGGGAAAGCTACAAATGGGTTGGCTTGGGCAGAAAAAATAAATTTTGGCCGGGCGAAGATCAACAAGAGATCAGGCCCATATGTTATATTAATATTCACCTGCATGAATGCTGCTACCCATAACTTTTCTTTCTGCTACCAGGGCGCATGGGGAGATTTTCATGCATGTCTTCACCACTTTTTAAGAGTGGCAGACATTGATCATATGATTCATACTCTTTTCAACAAGGCAAATTAACCCATTTGCTTCCCCTGGAAAGTGATTTCCACTAGGATTCCAGAATAATCAACAAGCTAGTTCTTTTCAAATGAGATACCACAAAGCTTGCCTCTCCATCCACTTCTCCTTCAATTCTCTCTTACATTCTCCTAGTTCTCATCAGGATGGACGAATTCAGGTCACATTTTTGAAGCTAGCCTTGAATGTATCATTTCCTGTTGACCTCAGACCATTTTTTGAAGTTCTTTCAAGAACCTTGATGCTGTTGCCTTCCCCACCTCTTGAGCTGCTCTCTTTGACTTTTGTATGTGGACGTGTGTGTAAACTTTTGTGTAATGGCTTTCTTCTGTTGAGTGTCATCCTAGTCAAGAAAGGAATCAGATTTATGAGGAGTACACATTTCTCCATTAAAGATGCCCCTGTCATTTTGGTGAAATTTGGTCTTGGTAGAGTTGCTCCACTTCACCTTTGCATGCCTGCAATCCAAGTCATTAGAAGGAAAAAAAAAAAAATGGAACGCTAGTAAAGATTGTTAGCTGAAAACCATTTAATTAGGTTAGTTTGACAAGATTTTGAGTTTTAATGTTAAAACAAGGCTCTACCTTAGCCTTTTCAGTTGTACGGAAAGTGATCTAATGGATTACAATCATGAGGAGTTTTGAGTGGGTGAACAGAAGCAAAGCAGAGCTATCAAACATTCAAGAGAGGGTGATGAATAAAAGCCAATTTGAAATCATGAGGCATCAATTGAAAAGGTCATGAATGGCCAGAAAAGAGTCTTTATAGAATTAGGGAAGCATGGAGAAGAAATGACGGGAGACTCAGAACACAAAGCATGCTTCTGTCTTGCAAATCTTATGGGCCTATAAATCTCTTGGGAGTAGGAAAAGCTCATAAAGAAGGCCAATTCCATTCTCTTGGTTCTCCCTACACCACGACATCAAATTTGAAACTATTGACCGTGTCATAGCTTTTGTGGGGATGCCAGTGGGTCAAGTCCAAGTCCCTGCGGGACCTGATTGGATCAAACTAGGTATTTGGTCTTTGATGTGGAGCCGTACCCGCCTCACTTGCTTAATTGAATCCAGTACGCCTTTTGCATTAGCCAACCAAATCAAGGTAATGGTCTAAGATCAAATGCAAACCTAACGATGTGTCCACATATGGAGCCAAAGCCCATCAGAAGATGGCTTGTTCAAGTAATTGGAAAAGATGAGGATGATTATAGGTATTGATAAGAGTATGGTTGAAGGTAGTTCACGGAGAAATAAGCTTGCCACCTTAGAAGATGGCTATTGTAACTGTTTTGTCCATGCCTATTGTGAGAAACCACTAATATATCATGAAATGCTACTATAAAAACATGTCCTCTTGCCTGAATAAGGAGTTTAGTATTCCTCTTCCAGTCTGTAATATTAATTTACCAATTTGCAACTTTGTGAATCGTAAGTGGAAGTTTTGTTAAAGCTTTTTTCTATTTAAGAAACATGTTATACGTTCATAAATTTTTCATAGAACATATCTACAGGGAAGAAAACAGACTAATAGTCTTTAAACTTCACAGTGCAAGCAGATGCACAGAATCCATTGGTACTGCTGCTTTCTTCTGCTGGGGTTTCAAGGGGTGAGAATTTCCTCAGTAATAATAACAGGCTTTGGCTGGAAAAATGGATCATATATCACAACCTTTTCAGGACAAAGTGCAAGACCAATCTCGGCCATCTCTCAGCATGCTAAGGTAAAGCTCTACAGCTTTAGCTTGTGTTTATATGGAGACCAGTCGGCGGGTCAAAAGTTTGCACTTTTGTTTAGGGTCAAAGCTCTAGTACCCTACCACCCCTTCTCAAAGGCAGTTCCAAGCTTCCAGCCTTCAAAATAGTAGCAATAAAAACAGTATTAGTAATAGTAGAAAGCAGCTAGAATTTTTTTTTTACAATAATTAGTGCTGTTTTCCATCATTATCTCGCGTTCCAAAATCTGGCAGGGCAGCTAGAATTGGAGGTCCTGTGGAGGCGCATGCCATGATGCACCCCAAAGATCCACTGCCTATTACACCAACCCATTCTAAATCATAAAAAGTCCACCACCATCAATTAGCCCCCGGTCCTCTCTATCCCACCTAAAGAAATTCGTGCACAAAAGCTTTTTCAGAGCTATCCATATGTTATTAACTTCAAATATAAAGCCCACCAGATTCCATGCTCTGGAAACGGACAGCACCAAAGGAAAAAGGAATCATGTATAAAAAGTAAAGAAGCAAAGGAACTAGTCTGAATTGGATCATCCTTTTTCCAATTCTTTTGCCCCTTTATTCACGCCTTCTAGTAGGGGGCAATCCCATACCGGAATGGAAAGCTAGTTTGAACTCGATACCCCATCTCCCAACTCTGTACACATGCTTCCGGAATGTGGTTTCCATCTAATTAAACTTAGTTATGTCTTTTATTCTCCAAATCCATCGAACAATACCAGCAGTTTATCACGGTTCCTTCTTTTACCAATTAAAAAAAAAAAAAAAAAAAAACCAATTTTCCATGCAACTAATTAGTAAAGCTTTCGAACAGGCAGCCTCACAAAAGTCTATCCAACATCCTGTCACTCTGTTATTGACTTTGTAATGGGAATTCTGATAGCTTAAAGTTCACTCAATTTTATACCCTTCACCACCATTTATACTAGAACGAAAGGTGCATATATTGTGTAAACAGCACTGTACATCTACATATATTGTGAGACCAACTACTCTGGTAGTGTACTAAAGAAAAACAGGACTTGGGCAATGACATCATTGCTTCAAGGTACTTGAGTAGGTGGGAATTGTGTCAATCTCCAGATAGAAAATAAGAAAGGTTACATTAGAAAATGGCGTGACTGCCTACAGAGCAGCACAGCAGAGCTCCATAGAGAGGTTAGAGTCCAGCAGCTCCTCAATCATTTGTTCTATGTGATGCTCCTCCAGATCAGTGAACTGCATTTCCCTGCTGTCATTCTCTTCTTTGACAACCCGTTTGGTCTCCATCTGTTCTTCCATTGCTACTACCGGGTTCTTCGTCGTGTGCTTATCAATGGAATCTGACTTCCGGTTATTGGTGGCCCTGCTGCTTACCGATAGGGGAGACCTTCGTGGTGCATCCTTAGCAGTGGGCTGGGTGGCTTGGAGTGACACCAAGTTGAAGTGGTGTAGCTTCGCGGTGAGAGCCGCCGATAGGAACTTGGAGTTTGATGAAGGGGAGGCATTGGGATTGAAAGGGAAGTTGGTCCTCGCCCTCGGCCCGCACATTAATCTTGCTGCTTCATCGTACGCTCTGGCTGCATCCTCTGCTGTTTCGAATGTGCCAAGCCATATCCTCGTCTTCCTGCAAAAATTTCGCGGTAGTAGAGATTAAACATATAGGTTTTTAGCTATTTCTATTGAGATGAGCACAGGAGCTAAATGGTGGTAAGTTTGGAACAGAGGTGGGGAGTGAGACTTATTTGTGGAGAAGAATTCAGAGACTTACAACAAAGGGTGGCGGATTTCGGATACCCAAGAGCCCCAGTGCCTCTGGCGAACGCCGCGATATCTCTTCTGAGGCCTAGCCATGATGACAAGCTGCTCTGTTTCTCTTATGGGCAAATGGAGTGGGATGGGGAGGAGGAACAGGGGAGGTGTGGGAGCTCTGTTCTTAAGGGAAGAGGATGGGAGTGTTGTGAGGGCTGGGGCGGTGATTTGTAGATTGTTGAGAGGCTGGGCCCTTTTCAGCTCTGCTGGCATCCAAATTAGGATGGGGACCCACAAGGTTTGGTCATTCCTGCTTCCTTCATCGACATTATAAATTGATTTCAGGACCATATTTTGCGGTTTCACAAGGCGTAGGGGTTGGTTTTTGCTTTATTTAAGCTTGGGACTTGTCAAAGTTAACAAAAGATTAACTTGTAGAAGATATGGATTTGCCCACCCCATTATTTTTCGCTCCCTCATTGGTGGGAAACACTCTAATGACTATGGCAACTAGCTCTAACCAATTACCATCTCAGACTAGATGGGATCCCTAAACAGTCACATTAGGTCACTCATATAAATAACATTGATCAGAGGACCTGTATAGCTATAGGCATAATGTCCAACTCACATCAGCCATCCAATTATTGAACTGTAGCTTCTCAACTAACTCCCCTACTTGCACCTTGGGCTCAATGCCCTTCTTGAGTCTCGCAGTATGTATTACCATCATCTATTTGTTGAGATGCCTAAAAACTACAGAAATATAAGCCAAACTGCTCTATTCTTGTTCGATTAGTTCATGGTTTCGTAAACAAGGCTCAATGTGATTCAAACCCAAAGACATCCTACAGAGGTAGGAACTTGCTGATTCTCCACTAATGCTCAAAATTGAGATTATCCAGCAACTAGGGAAGCTTGTTAATTTGCTTAGAAGAATATGGTCTAATCAATGGCTTCCTCCTTATGTTCAAATATAGTCGAATGCCGGCCGAATTATAATGATCCACCATGCTACTTTACAACTCATATCCGAAATGATTGTTATGCTGTTTCAATTAAGCATAAAAGTTGCAGCAATTGTAGACAATGTGAAAGCAAACCGCAGCAATATATGTGCATGCCGAGGCGCCTTTCCAGTTGAAAACATGGATCTAAGGTATCACCTAGAAATGCCCAAATTGGCATCATTGTAGATTAGTACAAAGGACTCTGGGTAATGAGAGCAGATGGCCTGCAACAGGGATGAACGGCCAAGAAAAGGGTTCATGAACAGTTCACAATGATGTTTAGAGCGTGCATTTCCGAGGATTCATATACACGTTACCCCGGCAATCCGTTGAAACCGTTGTTCAGCATTATAATGGTTAAATTAGCCATCATTTATCTCAAAGAATATTATTAGTTTTTTAAGATTGATATAATCATTAAAATAATGTTGATTATAATGGTGTCATAACAAAAAAAAGATGAAAATGAAAAAATAGTGCTGTTATCTTTCTTTGTGTTTTTATTAGATAAAATAACAAAATTTTTAAAAGAGATATTTAATGAAAAATACAAATGAAAATAACGGCCGCTATTTATATTATAATGCTTTGTGACGTGAAATAATGTAAAATTATGAAAATAATGAATATTTTATTTTTCCATGTTATTTATCTCATAATATAAATGGAATGATCAAAATCGGTGGATATAATAGTTATAGTGCTATTATTTAAAACCATTATTAGCTTCGAATAAAATCAACATCAAGCTCGTTAATGCAAACAGCTGCAAGAATTCCTCTTGAGCAAGGTAAGGGTGTCAGGTAGAAAATACAGTGAGGCTGTTATCTACCCGAACTCCTGACCGAGCCATGGGCATCTCTTTTTCAGGTTCCATTCAAAGAAGGAAGCTTCTTATCCAGGATTTTCTTCTTGCTTCTTACTTTGGAGAATGGGAGGTGGTATGTTTTCTTTAACAATGTGCAATGCATCGTTCTCTAACGTCCACTTTGGCATGTAGTGCAATTGTTACAACTTGTTACAATAATTTGGATCGCCGTGGTGCGTGTCACGCGGCCTGGGGGTGAAACCTGAGCATACGCCGCATAATCTGGGAGAGGACTGATGGTGGGCTGATGGTTTTGGAAGGTAATGGCCATGAACCATTGTCCCACATAAGAAGTGAGTCACCTATTACTTTTAGGATATGATTGGTTCATGGAAATTAAAATTAGAATTGGAATTGAAATTGATTGAAATAGGAATCATAACGATCATATCCTCCGAGGTATTTAGTACATGATTGGATTCGAAATCGAAATTAGAATGAAATTTCAATATTAAAAAAAAAAAGATAGAATCAGATATTCTCAGGTCTGAAATCGAAATCAGAATGGGTCTCTTTAACCAAACAATTGGAGTGGAAGTCCCTCATTCCTATTCCACAAAGTCAACTAATTTCCATCAATGAACCAAATATGCCGAAAGTATGCAAAACTTTGCATAGTAGAGATAACAGGAAAAAATCTTTTTTTTCTGGTTGCTGCTACTGTTTCTGGCCCATCTATCCTCCATCCAATTGCCTAACCAATGAATTCAAAACATTGACTGCATCGGTCATTGGTTCCCCCATGCATTTTGTTCGCATCTGCCCAAGTGGTAGGATATCCTGGGGCCTGGGCCATCCTATATGATGCCTCCCTGCCTCAACCTCATCCACGATACTGTTTCTTGCGCTTATTGATGGATCCCCAGCACCCGCTTCATGGTGTAGCCACGCTTCAATCTGTGGTAGATGCCAACGTGCCCATGCCCATGGTGTGCCATTCCTAGTCATATGAAATGGAAAATTATATTACCGTAGAGTTAGATCGAGAGTAGGTAGATTTGTTCACTAGCCAATTTTAACTTGACAAAGGCCTAGAATTAAAACTAAGATCAAGTTTGGATCATAAACCTAGACCCACATACTCTTGATCGAAGATGGTTCTTGGTTCCAAATGTCAGCTCTAAACCCTAAAATTCGATCTCACCAATCTCCATATGCGCCCGATTCGGACGACAAGATGGTGCATGTACCTAAAAGAGTTGTTGCCTTTAGATTTGTTCTCTTTTTTTTTTTTTTTTTTGTTCCTTTCTTAAGAAATTAAAAGATGTAAAAGTGCTGCCTTGGATTTGTGCTAGTCACAATAATTGCCGAACATTTTAAGAAATTGGCCATGGGCACGTTTAAAAACTAAGATGGTGTCCGATAAAATATGAAATGTTATTGGGCATCAAGTTGTCAGAAACATAGTTGGGGCTCAATGCCAAATTTTACACAAAAAATATTGAGAGTCCGATAAAAAATTATCTAAGAATCCTGAGTAAATATTTCTTAGACAATATTTAGATAGAAAAATAATTTATCTATATTCTTTTATATATAAAAAATAGTTTCGAAATTTGTTATCCATATTTTTTTACATTACTACTTTCTTAGATAAGTTGGTAAAATTTATCCATATTTTTTATGATATTTCTTATATTTTTTAGATTTGATTAAGTTATTAAGCATTGAATGATGAAACATTGAAAATGAGGATGGATATTTTAGGTACAGTATTAAATACCTACTTTATTGATCGATGAAAAAATGATTTAGTCACCTCTGAATGATAATTTTTTTTTTAATTTTATGGATAAATATTAGTAATTTATTTATTTTAAAAAATATGAAAATATGGATAAATTGATCAATAAAAAATTTAATCAATTTTTTTATAATATTTATCTATACTAAAATGGCTCGAAGATGGAGAGCACGTGATGGCGTTGTAACCAGAGAACAAGACTGCCCATGGGAGAGGAGTTTGGAATTCAAAAGTATGTTTACAAGTTTCTCATCTCGCCTGGCATAAATGCGAAATTGGAAAACGGCAGCCGGAATGAGTTCCCTTTCTAATTCTTTTAGCCACATCATGTTATCACGGACTGGAAGTCCAAAAGCTTAAACTGTTGAAAGAAAAATACGTTTAGACCAATAAAATTATGTGACATTACTTTTATTCTAATCTTTTGGACTGCGATAATTTTTCTCATTCAATCTCGTGACGCCATCGTCATGGTTTGACGCCTAGCGACCCACTCATCTGTGACATTGTATGAATTTTTTGATTCAAGATGGAAAAACAAACGACCATAATGGGGAGGAGGCTCATCATTAGGAGCAAAGTTGTTTTCTCTTTCATCGCTAACACTAACTTTTTTATTTATCATTAGCTGATATTTGTCATGTGGCAAGCATGTTTTGAGCTAGGGAACCAATTAGTACCGAAAATGCACCTCTCTTAATGTACTTCTTTCTACATCAAAGAAAAATTTGTCATGAGAAATCTATTATTGAAAAAAATATTCAAATTTATTAATTATTGTTTTTTAAAGTTTACATCAACTTTCTGTTCTATCGGCGACAAAGATGTTCCAATCTTTACTATAACAATATTTGTCAGCATAACAAAGATTATACTTTAAGTGCAAATAGCATTTTAGATTCAGAATTGGTCTAATGGATGAGAAGCATCACCCTCACTTGATCACATTGAAGCACATGTGGAGTGAGATCTAAAGATTTGGATTTTAAAGAGTATAGGTGAATTCAAGAGCTCATTAGCTTTGGACTTGGTTATGGATGGCAGCCGGATTTTTTTGAATATCCGGTCTATTTTGAACCCTACTAAGGTCCATTAGAAAAAATCATATGGAGTTTGAGACCTAAAATCAAAATTTGTTAGGGTTTAGAATTTGATGATCGGATATTTGCTATCCAAAATTGATTATCTATAATATATATTTTTATAAAATTTGATAAAATATATATTATTCATTTATCATTATTCAAATTTTAATTTGAAACCTCTAAATAGAACCGGAGGTGGAAAAACAGGCGAATATAAAAGCAAAGAGGGCACTTAGACTTATTTTTAAAAAATAATCAAAAAAATCATAAAGAAAGAAAAAAAAATCTAGACGCATCCTTCGAAAATGTCTCCCGTCCTACTTGTAGCATGTTAGCAGACGCAAAGTTGCTCCCACTTTCATCACTAATATTGACCGTAATTTATTTTTAACTGATATTTGTCATCTATTTCTAAGATATGGAACTCATTGGTACTAAAGATGCACTTCTCCTATATATTTCTTTCTACATCAAAGAAAAATTTGTCAGAGGAAATCTTTTATTGAAAAGGAAATTTAAATTTCTTAATCATCCTCTTTTTAAAGTTTGCATCAATTTTCCAATTCGTCGGCGTCAAAGATGTTCCCATCTTTGTTGTACTAATATTTGTCAGCATACGAAAGATCACACTGCAAATGCAAAAAATATTTTAGATTTAGAATTGATGCAATGGATGAGGAGCATCACACTTACTTGATGACATTTAAGGACACGTGGTGTGAGATCTAAGAATTTAGATCTTATAGTTCATAGGATTGAATTCGAGTTTTGGCTCTGGACCTGATTAACATTTTCCAAACATTGCACCGATCACTGTGCATCCACCTATGGAGAATATTGCATCAACAATTCCAAGTTGCTATAAACAAACAAATAGAGAATCTTAATTAATTACATTTATGAATGCAATACGTAAAACAAAGCGTTCGATAAAGAAGAAATTTAAATCGTACAAAAATGATGAAATCCAAAAAAAAACTAAAATAAAAGAGAAAAATACTATGAATGTGAAGGGCATGAGAGACTTGACCCATCTCCCCTGTTAAGAGATAGCGACATACGAACCAAGGTGCGAACAACATCGCTTTAGCTCATGGTAATTCTAAGTTCATCTATGATTATCTCTTTTATATCTCTGATACTTCTCAGATAATGAATCTCCACGTTAAGCAACCAGCTACACGCTTGGAATTACCATAGAGAAATAAACTATAAATAAATCATTATTATAGTCATTTTTAAAATTATAGATATGCAAGATTGACAATGGATTCTAAAAACTCATCTCCCATAACATTTTGCTTCATATTTGGGTTCAGATCCAGAATTTTGCATATGGAAAGCTCGAACACAAACATTAGATTCAGCGGTCATCAAATTTGGATCCAGCAGGAGCTTCAGAACATTTTGGCTCCCTGGCAAATCCAACCTGTGGAGAAAATATGATAGCAAGTTGTAAGCCAACAAATCCCATATCATAGATGGAAGCTTGTGGAATGAAGTGTTCGGCGGAAAAAAGACAGCCAAACTGGCAACCTAGGCATCAATGAAACGCCCCCACCAATTGATGGTCATAGTAAAAGTTAGCAACGCGGTTTCATGACCTACCTGTTGAGACTAACTTACTAAAGAATAAAGATAGCTCTGTCACCAAAAAAAAAAAAAAAAAAAAAAAAAAAGAATAAAGATAGCTTTCATTCTCTTCTAGTCAAAGATTGTCCGTGGGCCCTATGATGGATCCGCACTTCATGGGATCCTGTTTGATGATGGGATTGGAGGTGACATTTTATGATTAGGACGTGATGTTATAACCTGTCGCCAAAAGACAAAATGGTGGGCCCAATCCCCCGTGGCAAGCACTGATGGGCTGGGAGATGGACTGGGAATAACATGCATGAAAGACTTCAAGCAAGTAAAGAGAAAAAAAAAAGAGAGAAAAAAAGAGAAAAAGCACGTGAAGTGTTGGAATAGAAATGAGAAGAAGGTGGTGGATCCTCAAAAGCAATCTACGTCACCCTGACGATTGCATTATAGTAAACTCCTCTCAAAGAAACGCGTATTTAGATTGAGTTCATGGTGAAAATGAAGTTACTCGACCCCATGTTCTTCCGCGTTTGGCCAGCTGCTTTGAGAGTGATGTATTATTGCTTGCTTCAACGGATGGGGGAATCAAGAAGACATGATGGGATGGGGGTTATGTCTTTAGCATGAATCAACCATTAGATCGTGCAATAATCATTAAAAAAATATGTGCAAATAGATAAACATAGAATTCAAAATATTTGAGACCTATATAGACTATGATTCAATACCAGACATCATGAAAAGTACATTCCAAACTGAAAGATGAACTTGATCATCATTAGTAGAGCTTCTGATTAAATATGAACCTAAACTTTAGATTAAATCTAACTTGAAAGAGATTCAAGTCGAGCAGGACCAATGTCCACCTTGACCCACTTGTGATCCCGAGCATTTGGTATTTTTATTTGGCTTATGTGTAGGTTAAGTGCAGCCGACCCCATTATAAATACATATTTCAAATGGCAAACCCAAGCTTCACAGAAAAGTCCCGTCTACAAGCAGGACCTACCTAACATTGGATCTTATGCCTAACCTTGTCCATAGGGATTTTAGATTCTAGCCATATTTACCAACATTGCACTAAACTTGGTTGCTTCCTTTATAAGAGCAAGACATGATTTCTGGGGTTGAAATAAATTTTATCCATGTCTAAATTTTAATCGAAAATAATCCAAATGGGCTAACAACTTAAAGCTATTTATGGCCCTAAGATAAATGAGAAATTATTGATGTAATCATGCTAGGTCGTGTTGTTATTATATATAAAAAAGAAGAAAGAGAAGGAAAAATTGAGTGATTAATTTCATCCTAGATTCATGATGAACCTGGTCCACCTAATAAATACTAATTTATCAGGCTACAGATACTGATGGACTTTGGACTCTTGTGTGTGGTTGAAGCCTGTGAAAAATCAAAGAAACATTTCTTTCACTAACGTTGTTCATGATGGTTAACGCTGCTGATATCGTTTGCCAGCTTATATAGGCTGCTTTCCCAACGTCAGGTTCAGCCTTTTAGGTTAGGTGGAAATATGTTTCAGGTCTTGTCACGCTGAAACTTTGCACTAAGTAGTCTCCAAGGGCCTGTTTGGACTTTGGGTTGAGCTGTCCTGAGCCTGACTTAAACCTATTTGATGTTTGGATCACAAGAACACCCCCCAACCACCCCTCTGCTCTCCACTTCTAGCTACCACTACCACCGTGGTTCTGGCACCAGACCCCTCTGCTCTCCAAAAATGTGGCCCAACATTTTGAGACTACATCTAGTGTAGCTTGGGACTCCTACACCTTATTAGGATGGGACCCATTAGTGGACTTCGTTAGCATGAGATCAAGGAGGAAAAAAAAGTATACGGAGTTCTTTGCTAAACCCGCACTGTCCTTGATTTCAGATATTGATGCCCACTGCCCTCCTTCGGACCTACGCTAAATCTTCACAGCCATGTAGCTGGGAACATCTACATACATTCACGTAATGCATCATATACTCCAATCTTTTTGGCCCTTTCTTGTGGTATACATAACACATGCATGCAGGTGGAATGTATGTTCTTGTCAAAATCATTAAGTTAGTTCGCGCCGAGGTTATGGGGCATAATATCACTCATACATTCGGATAATTGCATGAACATGCAACAAGTTGGAAAGGATTTTGTCAATTATAAGAATAATGATTTCATATAATAATAATACGGGTTCCCATGCCAACTCTTAGCCTCTTTTCGGAAAAATAAGGACCAGCGTCAACAATAACTGCCTATATACGGAAAATTATATCCTACACGTGTGCTACATGACGGTGCTCCACACCAATATCACATCCGTTTATTTCTGTGAATCTCAATTATCAAGCGCTCATCTCGGTACACCATCATAGAACGAATGGCTATGATTGACATGATGTACTGCCATGTATGCACATAGTGTAGGATATAATCTCTCCTACGGATGCCCAAGTGGAACCGTTTGATCGAGAACAAGGCAGGTCAGACTCACTTGGCTGGTTAGCCCGCTAGGCCAACAGGTAGCACAGTCTAACTGGTTTTGGGCCACAGAAAACGGTCGTGGGCTAGAAGACATGGGCCGTTTGCAGATCGGATCTGTTTAGAGTTGGGCCTGGTGGGTTGTATAATTAGCAATAACAAATGTGTAAGCCAGTGACTAACTTTTATCGGCGTTATATGTCACTATAAATCTGTATTATTAACTATCTTGTCTCCTCCAGACTGGATAACACACTTCACTTTCTGGCTCATCGAAGTGTAAATCGGCTTTACATCGTGGTGACGTCCATGTTTTTTAATCTGGTTAAATTCAAATGGTCCCTTCTCTGTGATCGGTAAATGGCTGCTGAAATGAACTCAAGGTTACCAGCAAATGGGCTAGGACGGACATTGGGCCTATGTGATGACTGTTTGACCAGTCTCAGGCTTATTTAAGCTTGTCATGAGGAGATATTATTGATTAGAATGATTTTACTACGTGTATCTTGCACCAATCAATAAGAAGCCAGTATATTATCTAAAAAAATTAAATTTTTTTATTCAAAAAAAATTATCAACTGTCCAATCATAATTAACTATAAAATATTTTTTTATTTAAAATTTTCAATCAAATTTGTATACAGTATATTTTTTTAAAAAAATAAATAATATGCTGATTTATTATTGACTGATGCAAAAAGTACGTTCTAATCAATAATTTTTCCGCCCGAGGCTATTCTGGGTTTGAGCAGATATAAGGTGCAGGCTAGGTTTGACCTATTTATGGCCTCGGCAAGCAAGATGTACGCCTGTCCTACTGGCACATTACCAAAATTTGACCTGGCTTATATTTAGGGCAAGTTGGACCTCTCAATCATCCAACATAACACTGCTAGGTGTGCTTCCAGCCTCAGACTGCGCTATCGGTTGAGACCCATGCCATGCAAGTCCCGGGCATCTTGTGCTAGACGTTGTCTTGTTGATTACATGTTGGATGATCCGAAAGTCTGAAACATGATGGACCTTTTTGCTTGTTGAGATGATAAATGACAATTTATATGACCTCTTTATTCCCAGAGGCTGCAAATAAAGGTCCATACTCAAGACAGAGCGAATGCAATCCTCACACTAGCTCTAATTCCAATAGATTAACAAGCCTATAAATAACTACATCTCTTCTTCATAAATGCTACAGAAGTATTTTACTCGACAAGGTTTGATCTCCCAATTTATTCAAGAAATCTTGGTTCGCATGCCAGCCAAGTCCAATTCTCATTAAACCCTCGTCCAATGCAGCAGCATGTATGATACTAAGAGCACAGACATAGAAAGCTGTTTTCTTATGTATCTTGATGCATGAGTTATGGGTAAGGAGTGAGACGACCTCAAACCATAAAATCGTTTAATGAGAGTCGGATCCAACCTGCTCTTATTCGTTTGAGCCCTCGAATCTGAATTCAGTTGTCTGAATCTTAATTAAAGGATTCGTTTAAGGAAGGAATAGACTAACCAGCGAGGGAAAGTTTGGGTTGGGCAGGTTGGACAAATGATTGGCAATTCGCAGGCCGGGCCATTTGGAACCCAATTGAACGGCTGTGATCTTGCTCCAAATGCACGACGTACACAAACTTGTATGCGCTTCTCCGTTCCGTATATACAACGAATAGATTCTTTGCGGTGGACTCGCACTAGAAGCCGGTCGTGCCGGATAAAAGGGTTCCAAACGCGCGCCGCTAGGGTTTCTCGAGCTTTATTGGTTTTTCGCCGCGGTCCCCGAGCTCCAAGCCAGCAGCAAAGAAAATGGTACGTCTCTATCTATCTTTCTCCGTTCGCTCATTCTATTATAGGTTTCAAAAGCTCCGATTAGGGTTTCGAAAGCTCGGATCTCATCTCTCTTTTCTCTTTTTCTTGTTTTTCTCATAGCCGTCGCACAAGACCTTCAGGATCAAGAAGAAGCTGGCGAAGAAGATGAGGCAGAACCGCCCCATCCCCCACTGGATCCGCATGAGGACCGATAACACCATCAGGTGCTCGCTCTTCCTTCTATATTTTGGCCTTCTTTATTGGATCTTCATCGCTCTCTCCACGCTCTGATCTCTAAGATGGTGATTTTTTTTTTTCCTATTAATAATGATCAGGTACAACGCCAAGCGCAGGCACTGGCGCCGCACGAAGCTAGGGTTTTGAGAAATGCCCTAGGTGGCTGGCCTTTCTTTCTATAGTAGTTTTCATTTTATATGTTATGGCTCTTAATTATACTCTGTTTCTATTCAGTGCGATGTTTTGGAGTTACGGCTATTGATTTCTATGATGGTTTAATTGGTTATGTTGATGCCATGAATTAAAACCTTAGTTCTATATTCGGTACTCTATCCGTTTTATTTTGCCTGGTGGTTTTTGTTGCATGTTTTTATTTTACTGAGAGATGTGTTATTATTTGTTTGGCTAATTGAGAGAGATCAGAATTTAAAGTGCCCTATCATCTGTCAAAAGAGGGTGAGGGTGAAGCCTAGGAAGTATTTGGCAAACAAATTAGTGATTAAAATTAGTAACGAAAATTACTAAGAAAGGGAGACGAAAACTAGACATGTTAACGGTCAAGATGATGAAGAAAATTTGAAAAGTTGTTGATTGAGCAGACTGACTAGTGTCAAGTCCTAATATTGGCTGACTTGGGGGTCAGAAGAAATATATGACAGAGAAGCAAAAGTTTACAGTGCTGTGAATGCATAAGAAATGCATGGAAGCAGCTACATTAATGATAGAAATTGTTCAAGTGGTTAGAAAAGTTCCATGCATTGAAAATGCAAAAAAAGGCAAAATTGAAAAGAAAAATGATATAAATAAGATTAGTGACAATGTGGAAAATTTTTTACTTAAAATCTTGTGCCAGATGAAAATTTTTTTGGAGAGTAAGAGAGGATATGGTAAAGCTGCTCATTTTACGAGCTCCTAACGACCTGCCACACTGTAGCCTTTATCTCTTCTACTTGTTAAGATTGAATTAACAACTAGTGTTCGGGCAGAGAATTTGGTTTGTGTATTATCAGAATTATGCTATGGAGAATATTTTGAATCCTTACTTGAAATTATTGACATTTAATGTGCAAGACTCAAATTTATAAGGTGAGGAAGGTCAGAGTATGTGGAATGTTATGTCAGAAAGCTATTCGAAAGATGGCTTTAACTACAATTTCTTGTGGGAGTATGCTGAAATAGCTTTCTTTGTTATCATAGGCTTGCAAATAATATGGAAATGAGTTTAGGAAGGAACTCTTGATCGACAGATGGAGAAGTCGATGATCCCAATTTTTTTTTCCCTCCTATCACAAACTGTTGCTTTCCCTTAGTGAAGATCCTCAAGTCTATGGTAAGGTTAGGAATATCTTATATATCCAAATGGTTGACATTGGAGAGGGTGTAGCCACGTATAAAAGAGTTGACTAATGGCAGGCATGCTAAATTTATGAGAGGCACAGTAGATATTAATAATAACTGAGGACTAGTTCAGTCACACTAATAAAAAACTGTTTTTGCTTTTATATTTGTGCTGAGGATTGAAAGCACCTTTTATTGGTGTCAGGCCTAAGATGATGGAAGGCTGAGGTGAAGGATGAGAAAACATGTTAAGACTTAGTTTCCTATAACTTGGTTGTTGAAGTGGCCTCCAGTTTTTGACTAAAGGGTGAAATTCAACCAACAATGATGTAGTGTGATCCTCAAGGCCTAAAACTTAAGTTCCATGGGTGTTCCTTTCAGCTTCAATAATATATGCAAAAGAAGACTCGAATCAATAATCTGCTTACATACTGTATTAACAAAACTTCCTATGCAATTATTCTGAAGCTAACCAATTTCTTATCAATATCATTTTACCTATGTCAAAGCTTAAATCTATGATCACTTAGTCTTTTGTCCAAAATTTTCCATTTGGTTTTATTTCAAGCATTAGCCTGCTTGAATAACAGAGTCCAACTTCCTTTTTTTGTTGGTTGAAGTACCTTTTTTTTTCCATGATAAGTTCCATTCTTTTATTTCCTCCATTAGTACCTCTGTGGATGGAGAAAGAATATAGGGATTGAACCAAGAAATGCCATAATGGAAGTAACCTGATAGTGATAATTATCAATCAGCTGGTAGTTGCTGCTTTGTGTACCATGTATCATGTGCTTGTTGCATGAAGCATCATCAGTCAGTATAATTCAAGTTGCTTACAGCACTTGATTTTAACATATTTGTTTGTTAAAGTTGTCATTGAATCATTATTGACGTGATATGGTCAATTATACATAATATTTTTCAGTATATATGTATACATATATATAACCATGCACTTACACCGTATTAACTTATTGTTAAGAGGGGAAAAGTTCAATTTTTCGTCATCACACCTGTCTCTGCCAATAAACAGGTTAGTTTGGTCCTGGTTTCTTCACTTGTTCCTCTGTAATAATATTTCTAGGGTATGGGAAAAATAAATCCAACTACAGCAATCTTTTTCTGGACTTCATAATACTTCGAGCATGTCTCAGTTTCCTTGTTACTTTCTCAAGGCATGCTTCTCACTTTAACGAATTAATTCTACATTCCAGTATCCATCTTTCAATATGGGGGCTTGCTTTCTTATCGAAATCACAGTATTTATAATGAACACCTGATTTGGCTGTTGCTCTTATCTTGGGCACTCATCTTCTTCTGATTTCACCATTTGTGATATGATACATCCATGAAGTATTATTATCCTGAGTTGCAAACTTTGTTTTTGTGGAATTATCTATTATAACTTGCAGTGTGATGGACTTATCTATTATAAATTGCACTGCAAGCAGACTTGCCAAACAGGATGGGCAGCGGTTGTGGGTTATGTCTGGTTAATGATCCACCTAATTCTCACATCGCAAGCTGTTTTGGATTGGCATGTCGGGCTATCAAGCATTTATTTTCGCTCGCAAAGCACATAGCTTTGCTTGCGGTAAAGTAAGTTGGAAAAATGCCCATGCTAGCAAAATTTAAATTTAAATTGCCTGTGTTAGCTTCTGCCCTAGAGAAGCCGTAAAATTGTCCATGTTAGCTATTACTCTATTTTTCGCCTTGCCTGTCTTGCTTCCCTAGTGGATTTGTTTGAGGCAGCGACTGATGCTTTAGGTCAATGTAAATGTACGGACATTGTTATTTCGTCTGGTTCAGAAACATCCTGTTTAGCGTGGCCGCACTGATGGAGCATACTAATGGTCATCAATTTCACATTCTTGCAGAAAATTCAATAAGATCCCAAGGTTTTGCAATTTCAACTATGGAAATGGATATGATTGATGTCGATTGATCTATAATTAATGTTTTTACAGGTCTTGTTCAAATTATCACGACAATGTTGAGATGCTCTTGCTGGGATTGCCCAAGTTGCATATTAACCCAGAAAACAAAAGAGCCATAGCCCAAAGTTGGATGCGGAGCTAAAATAAGTGCAGGGACTTGTGGCTCTGATGATTGGCGTTTGAATTTAAAATCAATCTTAAACAAAAGTTATAAGCTAACCAAATTAATAATCAAACCCGGATGGAAGCCATCGGTAACTTTCATCATTCATTTAGAATATATTTTGTTTCTCGTAGCCCTAGCTCCGTCTAAATGCCTGCATGGATGTTGGGGTGCTGAATCCAGACTCCACGGTATGTCAAAGGAGAGGCCCAAACTCGTGTAAATTGCTAAGATTTAAATGGTTTTAAGGCCTATAGACTTTTTATGAATGAACCTTTTGTTGTTGTTGTTGTGTTTTTTTTTTTTGGTTAAATAACTATATGGGCATGATCATATCTAACGACATACCTAAAGCCACTTAATCCGTAAGTAGCAGCAAAGGTTTGGGTTCCAAAGCTATCTGGTGTTTGGAACGAGACAGGTGACCGGAAGTTTGAGTCAAGACCACCACCATCATGGCCGCCAACCATTGACACTCTGGTATTGCTGATGGGAAGGAGTTTGTTACAGCAAGGATGGTAGCGATGTCATGCTGCTTGCCATTCTTGAATCATAGCTAGCTGTTAGTGTTTCAGTCCTGACAACCAACATACCTACGCGTAATTTACTCTCTTTGAATTAAGTACACACGTGTGGGCAATCCAATACAGTCATACGGGAGTCCTGGGAGAAATCTCAAGATCTAGCGTGGAACACCCAGTTAGATGAATCTTTTAGCATGTGCCACTTAAACTTGAAGCTGTCTACGTTTAATAAAAGGGAAAATGCTTTGCTACCAAAAAAAAAAAAAAAAAGGGACAATGTTTAGGAGCACCTGTTAAAGACGCACAACTGCTGACTCAATAATTTTTTTTTTTTCCTTTCATCAAAAATAACCAACTAACTTGTATATTCTCTTATTATCACATGGCATGGGAAATAGGAAAAAGAGTTTGCCTGCATTGAATGGAGATCCGTAGCATTACTCCCCTAAGCTAAACGGAAAAAATGAACGCAACAGAATGATCTCATTTCAGGTCGTTTTCGCAAAACTCCATTCAGAAAACAGAGGAACACGGCGCATAAAATTTTAGCAAGAAATGCACCACCATCCTACTTTGGCCCCACTACTCCTGAAAGGTTATCTTGTGCGAGGTTAGAAACCGGGTGACAACAGAAAGGAATAAAAACAACACACCCAAAACAAAAGGAATGGATTCCCCTCCCCTCGCCCTGGACACATAACGAACTCTCCGTCCGGGGTCCACCCGTTGGGACCGGCTAGTCCGGTGCCCACTCCAAGCCCCGCAAAGACCGACACGTCACCGGTCAAACCGGCTCCCTTCCAAGCGACGGTCCGCGAATCCAGTGACCGGTTTACCCGGACAGCCCCCAGGCGCTGGCCCCCCCTCTCTCTCTCTCTCTAGACCCTCCTTACATTGTCTTGTTTTATATGCTATAAAAAGGAAGGGAGCTCCAGGCCATTTTCTGTCTTCTGTTTAAAAGTTTTGTTCTTCCCCTGTCGATGAAGGCCTGCTAGAAGGGAGGGAGGTTTCCAAAAGAGAGCTTAAAGAGAGGAGGAGAGACGGACATCCGTCCCTCTCCTTCTCCCTTTCTCTTCTTCTGTACAATTGGAGCTCCCTTTCTCGCTCTAGTCACCATAAAAAAGCCCAATTAAAACGTAAAAAATGGCGGACATCTCGCTAGAGCAGATCAAGAACGAGACTGTTGATCTCGTAATATACTACTATACTTCTCCTCATCTATTCTCCCATAATCTTATCTTCAAGAATCAAAATTGCTACTATATATATATGTATGTTTTATTTTTAAAACTGTTTCTTCTTTTGTTTCGTTCAGGAGAACATCCCGGTTGATGAGGTCTTCGAGCAGCTGAAATGCAGCAGGGAGGGGCTCACCTCAGCCGACGGGGAGCAGCGTCTCCAGATATTTGGCCCCAACAAGCTCGAGGAGAAGAAGGTACACATATATATATATACACACTTTCCTAACTAAATTTTCTGCAATCTCTCTCTCTGTCTGTCTTTTTCTCTCTCCACTTCATATTTAAATATTACTAGGCATATTAGCTAACGTCTCTTTGTTTTGGAATGCTGACAGGAGAGCAAGCTGCTCAAATTCCTGGGGTTCATGTGGAACCCGCTCTCCTGGGTCATGGAGATCGCCGCCATCATGGCCATCGTGTTAGCCAACGGCGGAGTAAGAGATTCTTCCTCGCACTGATTTATTTATACTTACCAGGATTTCTTTCAAAATAATGACGACAACAAAAATGATGATGATGAATCAAAATCATGCAACAGGGTAAACCTCCAGATTGGCAAGACTTCGTCGGTATTGTCGTCCTCCTGATCATCAACTCCACCATCAGTTTCATCGAGGAGAACAACGCCGGGAACGCCGCAGCCGCCCTCATGGCCGGCCTTGCCCCCAAGACCAAGGTCTTCTATCTTGCATTCACCAGTTTGCGTGCCGATTCTGATTTAGTTTCAAAACCATGCACAAAATTTCTCTGGCTTTGCTTCATGCTCAAATGGATGGCCGAAATGGCGGCAGGTGTTGAGGGACGGCAAGTGGTCCGAGCAGGAGGCTGCTATCCTCGTCCCGGGTGATATCATCAGCATCAAGCTCGGTGACATCGTCCCGGCCGATGCCCGCCTCCTGGAAGGAGATCCCCTCAAGATCGACCAGTCTGCCCTCACCGGCGAGTCCCTCCCCGTGACCAAGAACCCGGGCGACGAGGTCTTCTCGGGCTCCACCTGCAAGCAGGGTGAGATCGAGGCCATCGTCATTGCCACCGGCGTCCACACCTTCTTCGGCAAGGCCGCTCACCTCGTCGACAGCACCAACAATGTCGGACACTTTCAGAAGGTTCTCACTGCCATCGGCAACTTCTGCATTTGCTCGATCGGCGTCGGCATGCTCATCGAGATCCTCATCATGTACCCGATCCAGCACCGCAGGTACAGGGATGGCATCGACAACCTCCTGGTGCTCCTCATCGGTGGTATCCCCATTGCCATGCCCACCGTGCTTTCTGTCACCATGGCCATCGGCTCCCACCGGCTCTCGGAGCAGGGGGCCATCACCAAGAGGATGACCGCCATTGAGGAAATGGCCGGCATGGACGTGCTTTGCAGCGACAAGACGGGCACCCTCACCCTCAACAAGCTCAACGTCGACAAGAACTTGATCGAGGTATACATTACATGCACCATTATATATACCTCCGATTATTTATGGACTAGTTTTGATTGAATAATGTTCGTCATAACTGGGGCATTTATATCGGTCATTGCAGGTGTTCGTCAAGGACATGGACAGGGACACGGTGGTCCTGTATGCTGCAAGAGCTTCCAGGGTCGAGAACCAGGACGCTATTGATGCTTCCGTTGTTGCAATGCTGGCTGACCCCAAGGAGGTAATCGACGGTTGTTTCAAGCCCGATGTCATATTTAGCAATGCTAGGCTAGAAGTTGATCCTTGTAAAAGAAGGCCTACCAGGAATTCATGTTCATGATCTTTATGCATCTAGGCTCGAGCTGGAATCCAGGAGGTCCACTTCCTGCCCTTCAATCCTGTCGACAAGCGCACTGCGATCACCTACATCGACTCCGATGGCAGATGGCACAGGGCAAGCAAGGGCGCCCCGGAGCAGGTTAACGGATGAATGCTATTCTTAATCACACAAACTATACCGACAGAACCTGTTCATTGAATTATCTGGATCACCACTTTTTCAGATCATTGATCTCTGCAACCTAAAAGAGGATGCCAAGAACAAGGTCCACGACATGATCGACAAGTTTGCCGACCGTGGTCTGCGATCTCTTGGTGTTGCAAGGCAGGAGGTGCCTGAGGCTGACAAGGATAGCGCTGGTGGGCCGTGGCAATTCATGGGTCTTCTGCCCCTCTTCGACCCCCCAAGGCACGACAGTGCCGAGACCATCCGCCGTGCCCTCAACCTCGGCGTCAACGTCAAGATGATCACCGGCGACCAGCTCGCCATTGCCAAGGAAACTGGGCGCAGGCTTGGCATGGGCACCAACATGTACCCCTCCTCCACCCTTCTCGGAGATAAGAACACCGAAATCACAGGCCTCCCCATTGATGAGCTCATTGAGAAGGCCGACGGTTTTGCTGGAGTCTTCCCTGGTAATAATGTCGTTCATGATAGATCCTATTATCTAGTTCTGCCTCTGCTAGAAATCAAGTGGGTATTTGGTTGAAGAAGTTAGGATATGAATTGGAATGAAAATAGGTGTTCTTATTTCGATTATTTAGTTGAAAGGGGTTCTTTTTGGAGTAGAATAGGAATGATTTAATCTATTTGAAGCTCAATCTCTACTCTCCTCTAAGAATTCAAATTTTCGTTTCGGTTCTTATTCTAGTCATGAATCAAATGTTTTGGAAGATTTGCCCATTCTAATTTCGATTCTAATCCATTAAGATGCTTGGTTCGTGATCGGAATTGAAATGAAATTGATTGAAATATGAATCAGAATGACCAAATTTTTGAAGTATTTGGTTCATGACTAAATCGAAATCGGAATGAAAACTTAAATCCATAGATGAGAGTGGGGATTGAGTTTTAAATAGATTGGACTATTCTCATTCCATTTTGGAATTGGAATCAGAATGAGACTCTTCCACCCTAATCAAGCAGCTAGAATGGGAATCATCTATTTTGATTTCCATTCCAAATATCCATTCCCCCAACTAAGCACCCTCTTCGATTTCTATTTGGATTCCGATTTTGGTTGCAAATTAAACACCCTGCTAGCAAATCTTTGGAGGATTGACTTGAGCTTTATGTATGGACAATCATGATTGTCTTCTCGATCCTTTAATCGGGCCATCTGACATAGAGTCATGCATTGTGGCTAATTCCTTTATAAATGGAAGAAGGCTTGGATGGTGATAGTGAATATTGCTCCTGATCTTCCTGTCTGAGGTCGATTGCTGAGATTGATATGGCCGAAGTGGATTTGCTGTTGGAGCACCGTCTGAACACCTGCAAGAAGTCCTCATTGGGATATTCTCCAATAAAATCCTCCAACGCTCAAATTAGGAGATGAAGAATAATGAGAGGAGAGAGCGAAGAGTGGAGAACTTACTTTCAGATTTTCAGAGCCTTTTTATTTATAGAGGAGGATTGGAGTTGTATCCTTCTTAGAGTGCTGATAATCTTTCGAATTTTTCACACGATTGATTCGGATAAGATATTTTTCTTTTATGAGAGAATCGATCGTGGAGAATTTTATTCTATCTAGACTTTTCAATTTGAGAAAGAGAGACGGATCTGTGAGGAGAATATAGCTCGACTGTAAATAAACTATGGTAGATCGTCCCAAGCCGAGGTTATAGAGATTGTAAAGTGCATGTTGATCTCGGATGATCTGAAATAGGTCGGTCGAGGATAATCCAGGTATATCTGATGATCTTCATTTTATCGTATACGCATATATCTCATGAACACCCATCTTTCGTAGTTCGCTTGGAGCCGAGGTCTGAGGTACATATCCCCGCAGTGAACATGATTTTGATTCTAATTTGATGTTTTCGTTTTGTGGGAAAATGCAGAGCACAAGTATGAGATTGTCAAGAGGCTGCAGGAGAGGAAGCACATCTGCGGTATGACCGGAGATGGTGTCAACGACGCCCCTGCACTGAAGAAGGCCGACATCGGTATTGCGGTGGCCGATGCGACCGATGCAGCCCGCAGCGCATCAGACATTGTGCTGACGGAGCCCGGGTTGAGTGTGATCGTGAGCGCCGTACTGACAAGCCGTGCCATCTTCCAGCGCATGAAGAATTACACCATCTACGCCGTGTCCATCACCATCCGCATCGTGCTCGGCTTCATGCTCATCGCCCTCATCTGGCGCTTCGATTCTCCCCTTTCATGGTCCTGGTCATTGCCATTCTCAACGACGGCACCATCATGACCATCTCCAAGGATCGTGTCAAGCCTTCCCCTGTCCCCGACTCATGGAAGCTCAAGGAGATCTTTGCCACTGGAGCAGTCCTCGGTGCCTACATGGCGGTCATGACTGTTGTGTTCTTCTGGATTGCCCACGATTACGACATTGTCCCGGTGAGTGCCAGCAATTTAGACCAAATTCCACAAACTACCGGACTATGATCCTTGTCATGCAGCGAAACGATTATAATTAATCTGTTCTGTTCTCCGTCAATGCAGCAAACGTTCGGATTGAAGTCGATCAGGGACAACAGTGATGAGCTCACGGCAGCTCTCTACCTCCAGGTGAGTATTATCAGCCAGGCTCTCATCTTCGTCACCCGGTCCAGGAGCTGGTCCTTCGTCGAGCGCCCTGGTCTCTTACTAGTCATTGCCTTCATTGCTGCCCAGCTGGTGAGCTTCATCTCTTTACCTCACCAAAAGCACTCTCTCATAACAATTTTATGCAATAAAACATTACATTTCTTCCTCAATTCTACTGCATGTTACTATGATCTCGACATTTGTTGACAAGTTGCTGAAAAACAAAAAAAAAAAAAGGAAAAAAGAAAACAAAAATCGGCATTGTTCCTTACTGACCGCATTCTTGCCTTCTTATGATCAGGTGGCTACGGTCATCGCCGTCTACGCATCATGGGGCTTTGCCAGGATACAGGGCATTGGATGGGGATGGGCTGCATTCATCTGGGTCTACAGTGTTATAACCTACATCCCTCTCGACATCCTCAAGTTCATCACCCGCTATGCTTTGAGTGGCAAGGCCTGGGACAACGTCATCCAGAACAAAGTGGAATTCTTCTCTTCTATCGATCCTTTTTTTTTTTTTTTTTCCTGACTCGTATTCTCCATTGGAACTAACCCTCATTGCTGTTGAATCGCTTCCCAGACGGCCTTCACCTCAAAAAAGGATTACGGGAAGGGCGAGAGGGAGGCACAATGGGCCATGGCTCAGCGCACCCTGCATGGCCTCCAGTCCCCGGACACCTCGGGCTTCTTCAACGACAAGAGCAGCTACAAGGAGCTGTCTGAGATCGCCGAGCAGGCCAAGAGGCGCGCGGAGGTTGCCAGGTGAATTAATAAGCACAAGCACGCTAGATTGAATTGGTAGTAACGGGAGATATCTACTTGGGTAAAATTCTTGGAAACAATTATGTGCATGACATTGATGGATGGAATCAATGGTTCGTCGCAGGCTCAGGGAGCTGCACACGCTCAAGGGGCATGTGGACTCTGTTGTCAAGCTCAAGGGACTGGACATCGAGACCATCCAGCAACACTACACGGTTTAGAGGAGGAACAAAGCAATGTGCCAATTGAGAGGCCGGGGATGGAGGGACGATGTTTTAATTACAATTTTTCGCTACGTCACCTTTGCGGAGAGGATTGTGGTATTTTTAAATAATTCAATGGACACAAACTTAGCTTTAGATCTCTCAACAGAAGGCAATCGGAGAGAGACTTGCCGAGGCTATCCTGAAATAATTTTATATTGAATAGTATTTCTTATGATACGCCTTCGCTTGTCCCGCTTCTTCATTCCTCGTTGTCTCCTTTCCTATTCTTGTCACTTGTTGCTCTAATACAAGAAATTTTGGCTACAGTTTTGTTTTCGGATGTGCCGTGATAGAACTATCTCAAAGTGGTTTGTTTTCGGTTGATTCTCACTCAACTTTATCAAATTCGGTGGTCTTAAACGTCTGTATGCTAAATTGCTAATATCATTTGGAAGGCAGCAACATCGCAGAAGGCGAAAGTTTTTCTTTGGTTAGAAATAGCCTGCATACGGGAGATGTTCTGACCAAAATGGGATGGAATGTGAGTGTGGACTGCCTTTTATGTGGTGCCAAAAACTAATCAATTAATCATCTATTCATGAGATACCTTTCTGCAAAAAGTATGCAGTCATCGAGTTACAATTGAGGTTTAAAGGTTGGCCGGCAACACTGCACGATTTATGGAATGGATGGAGGAGGAAAAACTTCAGAAGTTTGATTGGGTTGGTGATCAGCTTATCTCTGCAGTACGCTGGGAATTTGGTGCAAACAGAATGGTTGGGTTTTTCTGAAGAAAAAGGGGTACGTTATACAACTGTCCAGAAGATTTGTGCAGCCGGATCAATTTATCAAACAAAATCTTATTTGCACATTTTATGATCAAATCTCATTTGATCAAGTTAAAGGCTTTTAATTCGAGGGAGAGTTAAAGATTTGTGCTTCCATATTGAAGGAACATATATGGAAGCAGTCTAAAGATTGATCATGAAACCTACGTGTTATGAATATCCGAATTGGATGGAAAGTGTCGATTTGCATTTCATTCTGGCACGGCAGGATCATTCCTCCTGAAGCCTTTTTAGTGCAGTCTTGATGAAGAGTACACATATCAATAAACGATCAACTTGTCCACCTCAAAAATGATCAATTTATCCACATTTATATTGTCCAAATCTTGCATTGTGAAATCAATTATGGTTTTATCACCGGCAAGCTCGTGCCACAAGAAGACAAAGGCAGTTGATAAGTAGGGTTGCAAGCAGAGCTGAAGGTTTTGTGATTTGTGAATGTCATTGATTTCCTCTCTTTGGCATCTTGTCAAGAGGTCATCTGTTATGGAACACAACTGTCATTCCAGTGAAAAAGGGAGAAGAAAGAGGAATATGCGGAACTTGATAAATAACATGTGACAAATCCTGCTCCCTGAATTTTACATGTTTCTGAAGCTCCACGAACTAACCGAGCCAATCAAAGTCGAGACTCAGGACAATCCATAACCAAATTTCATGCTGAATTCTAATATAACCACACTATAAGGGTGAAAATTAATTCTCAAGTTTAACTAAAACAGTCTAATAAAATACAGTCTCGATGGAAATCAACTGTCAGTTGTGCAATTGGAGGCTTAAAAAAGCAGCTTTGAGAGAAAATATAACCAGTATTCAGTTCACATTGAATTAGTCCATTCGACCCTTCAATGTTCGTTCTTGCACTTCGGTTGGAGTCCTGCAGAAACGAAGAAATGCCAGACTTTAGTAAACCATGACTTTGAGATCTCTATCATTGGCCCAACACACCGTACTTCTATCATTGTCCCAACAAAATGCACATCTTGTGATGCTGATATGTCATCAAGAGATGTATCAAAGGCATTTAGGGCCTACCAAGAAAAGATATTGAAATTTACAATTATATTTTTAAATTCTTGACAGATTAACTATAGGTTTCTGTCCAGCACTCTTCCAAGAAATTAATTTCTTTGAATTACGAAGCAGAAAGAAATGGGAGCGATTCATGTTGTCACATAGAGATAGAAAAGGACAAGCTTATCACTGATAATCATCCTGATCAAGATAATAAAAGCTGAAAATTTGGAGATTAACAAAAGCCAAGCATTCTAAGATTTCAGTCACTTGATAGGCAATGGATGTTACCTCTAATAGTTAATAAGGATCTCGTAAACTGAAGATGCCCACACAGAAAACACAATAAATATTTGTAATAAATCTTACTGATGATTTCTTAATAAATTCTGGTGCAGTTTTACTTAATTTTATCCCGGAGTTGGAAGAAATATGAGAATTTTGGAGACATATGCATCCTGAAAAAGGAAAATAAGGTATTGAGGGAGCAAGGGTGGTTCTTAATGATATAATGGGTTGAAAAAACTGTATTTCATGGTTCCTCTGTTGACTTAGCAGACTGGTACGCAATAGAGGAAAGTTGAGGAAATAATTTTAGATCATGCCTGCAGTGCCTAAAGCCACACTCTCTCTCTCTTTTGATTGCACATATTTATATTATCTTTAACAAAAAAGATAGCTTTAGCCAAAATCAGGAGGTTAAAAAACTGCAACAGATAGCAACAGATAAATGAACTTACACCACAAAAACATGTCCTCCCCAACCACTCAAACAATCACGATCAATGGAAGACAACAGTGCTTGTGAGATTGTCTCAAATAATTCCTCTGGTTCCTAATAACAAGAAAAAAACTTTTGTTAACATAGGTAATATGGGAGCAAAAGTAACCTACAAGGTGCAGTCATTGCCAATAAAGAACAAAAATGAAAAAAGAACGAGGCAGCGCCTTATGTGGTTTCTTCCTATGCAATTCAGTAGTACACACTAAATGGCTTGAGAGTCTTGATTTTCAACTTTGCATGATTGATGTTTGTTTCTCGTAAAGTTAGCATGAAAATTAGCATTTTGCATATTTTTTTCCAGCTTTCAGCTTGTTGAAGTTAGTATTCATACTGATTGGACATGCACACTTTAACTTCGTTCACTATGAAGCTCAACATCCAAAATGTCAAGCACCAACTGTTGCTCAAGGCGAATGCACAAGTGTGAGCAGATAGAGCTTTTCCATCATTGGGATAGACACCAAAACCTCATTATTGCAAGCGTTGATATCACGATGCATAATATGTATCCTTTCTGTCATATATGTTTGACTGGAAACTTTCTATATAGATGGAACCAAATCAAGGAAGGGACAAGACAGCATGTGATATTACGCACTCAATCTAAGGAAACCCTACAAAATACTAACCATGTTAGGCTTGTACATGGATTCACAAGCACCATAAAGAGACTCTGAGGCTGTACCAGAAACAACAAAGTCTTTAGCAAGCTCCCTGCATGCAAGATTAATAATAACATGATGAGCATGAACACAAAACAATTACAAGAAGTATACAAAAAAAATGCTAAGACATGCCAGACAGTTGGAGATTAGTAACATTAATTGAATTTCAAAATGATTTCGCAAATGACAAGATATGGGACATCAGCCTGCAGATGATATGGTGCAGTTCTAATGGAATTTACCTTCTTGTGCATAGGATGTCTTCTTAATGCATTCTAGCTGATCTTAATTCATTTGCCTGTGCAAATCATAAAAAAAGCCATCCATATAGCTTTCTCGAATTTCCCTCTAAGCCATACTAGCATATGATGCGATGATTGAACAAAAGTCAAGAAGCATACATACTCCTCAAATCAGATAAGTCCATCTACCTTAACCTGCTTCAACCAAAATTATCACCCTAGGGTATCAGCTACCCAAGAAAATGATGAGATTTTCATATTCGTTTAAATTACCATATTGTCAGACAAGTATATGGTTTAATCTAAATTTAAACCCTTAAAGAAAACACAGAATAAACATCCTCGAAACCCAA
This sequence comes from Elaeis guineensis, assembly GCF_000442705.2. Lineage (NCBI taxonomy): Eukaryota > Viridiplantae > Streptophyta > Magnoliopsida > Arecales > Arecaceae > Elaeis > Elaeis guineensis. Next base: position 4,433,339 of record NC_026000.2, read on the forward strand.
GAGTTTGCATTCACCAAACTTCTTTTCTCGTCACAGGGTATCCAGCATGTATGCTATCAGTCTCCTCATAATAAAAGTAAGTTCACCCAGGTAGTTTTTTGTTGGCATTAAGAAAAGTTGTATCAAATATGAGAGGTTGCGAATTAACCTTTAGTTTTTGATATCCATCTGCTTTGCTGGAAGAGTTGTTGGTCTTCCCACATGTTCATCTTCCAACACAATGATAAATGACTGAACCTTGTTAAATATCTGATTATCTGATTATAGTTCACCGAAGGACAACTGTTGCTTCAGGTCCATGTATGCAGTAGCCACCAGTCTCACCACAACTTCTTCAGAGTCACCATGCCCCCAAGAACCACACATTCATAGTACCATAACAATTATTCACAAGTCACCATGAGCACACACATGACCAGGCTGAACAGGAGTTGCCAAGACTGGAAAACCTTGAGTAATGATCATAATGCTCCCCACTAAATCCAGGCAGTACACATTGTACTTTTACGCATTTAGGCCTAGCAATAGATGCAGACACAAGTCACACAACTGATCATTCCAGAATATTCCAGTTACATGTTCTAAGCCCAAGAATCCTAAACTACTAATTCAACACTCTCTATGGCATGCTCTGTGAGCAAATATCAAAGCCAGCCTCAATGTGAAAGCAAAATCACATCCCCAATTTAAAATCAACTAATGCAATCCATCCTTTGAAATCTGAATGCTCACTATCCAGCAATGCCATGAGTTTATATGTATTCCACACTTTACGTTGGATATTTTATGCGTGCAACTGTCAGCATGGTTTGACCAATAAAGCTCAATCTATCCACAAGTCATGCTATTCTGATCATTTGTTCCAAAGGATCAAATTCTTCAGATGTCATAATGAGACTGAGCAGACATATGGTAAAAGAAAGAAGATAAGAAATTTCCACAAGACATTTGGATATGCGATAGTAAAATTTATAGATACTAAATACTTTGACCTTATGCTCCCACTTAAGGATTGCTTAATTCGCATCAATTGGGAATAACCCAATTCAAATGCACAATGACAAAGGTAATGTGAATAGCCACATTTTTTGCCTATATGTTCTATCACTCAATGTTCTTGAGTTTCTTAGCTATAAATTTCTTCTGATATATTGCACTACATTAGGTTTAGGATATGTGTGATAACATGGACACAATACAAGTTGGATTGAGAACAAGAAACTTTGGCAACTCTGGCAGCAAAAACATTTAGAGAACCTTCTACATTTATGACTTTAAGAATGACTGCCCAATCATTTATAAAGGACTTATAAGCTTGCCTGCCAAAATAAGCATATGCCGTTTGCTTAATTGCACTGTATTACACTCTGAATCCATTTATTTGCTCAAGTCATTAAAGGACAAAAATGTTGATCCTTTGATGGGCCCATGTTGTTGAAATCCAAACTTCTATATCTAACTGCTCTACGCTTCTATTGATATAGTAGATGATTCATGTAACAGCACTTACTCTTAATTGCATATTTTCATGACTAAACCATCATGTGGAAAATAAGGTATGTCCCTCAATATAAGTTTCAACCATCAAGCATGCTTATATTGATTGGGCATATGACAGCATATTTACCGCTCCCTGAAATGCTAACTGTATTCATTTCAAACTCATATAAGCAAATAAATTTTGATCTTCGTCCAACACATTGTCATAGTATGATTCAATTACTGCTAAGGTTCTGGTTCTCTTTGAAGGATATGAGTTAAAGCTATATATGCATGTTCATTGTGACGTAGTGGACCATCAGTCATCAGCAAATTGAGATACACCATTGGCCCCTTATCACTCTCATAAAGATAGATAAATCAATATACATGAGATATATGTAAAGCATGAAACACTTTTATGAAAAAGTTTCTGAGAACTTTTGCATCTACTGTTCCCATGAATATGGTGATTATAAGTTCAATGATCATCTGCAAAATATGCAACACTTCCACACAGAATATTGAGAGATGCAGCTAAATCAGCAGCCATTGTAAAGAAGAAATAACACAAAACTCCCATGTCTAACTAATATAAAAGGTGAAAAGAAAACATACTTGGCACCGAGGCAATCCATAGTACAAATAAATGGCACATTGTCATCTCCTAATCCAGCGATTACTGGCTGGCAAAAGTATGGACCAAACCTACAAAAACATCAAAATCATTATGCCATATCATCTAGCTAAAAGACCAAGTATAATAAAACAAATAAAAACCCAAATAAGGGCCATGATTTCCTGAAACAATTATATGAACAATCCATTGCACAATCAAGTACTTAAAAAAGTGCTGGCACGCAAATAATATCATTGAGGCAACATTTATCAAGCATAAAGGAAAATTCCAGAGGTATCAGTCTAACTTCTTAAAAATGAGAGGGTGGTTTCTCGACAGGTTGCCGAATCAATAATTCAAATTGTGAGGCAGAAATAGGGAAGAACGAAAGATGAAACCTTTTTTCATAAAGAAGAGCGGAGACGAGGCTGGCGAAGGTCTCGGGCTTCATATCCCTCTCCTCTCGCAGCTGATAGAGCTTGTGGCGGAAGGCAAGCCGCTGGTACCTGAAACCCCAGAAAACAGCGAAAAACAAGAAGAAGAGCTAAAATTAAATCTTCAAATCAAGCCAAGAAGGGGGGTGATGGCTAGGGTTTTTCCTTTTTTTTTTGTGGGGGAGGGGGGGGGGGGGGGGGGGGGGTGCTCACAGGGTTTGGACGTCGGTGGCGAGGCCGGAGAGGCCAATATAGAGCTTATCGTGGATCTTGAAGATCCTCTGGAAGTCGGTGGCGATGGTCTGGAGTTGAACGCCGAGGCGCCGGTCGCTCGCGATCGCGAAGCAGTTCTTGCCCACCATTGCCACAAGGGCGCTCCCATTGTACTCGAAGATCTATATATTAAAAGGGAAAAAAAGAAGAACAAAGAAAGAATCGCCCTAAAATTTGATTTGATTGCAGCGAGAAGGGAAAAAAGACTTAGATTGGGGCTTCTTGAAGCAGGACGTACCGACATCGGCCGAGGAAAGAAGAAGCCGGCGACGTATGTGCGGGATGGAGGAGCAGGGGCAGATAGAAAATAAAAAAAAAAGGGGGGTACACTTGGAGGAGAGCAGGAATGAAGGAGTAAAAAAAAAAAAAAAAGAGCGACAACGAGTTCTGTTGTGTTAGACCAGGCCGGGCTGGGCCGGATGTCGAATGGCTCGGGCCAACCTGTAAGACTTCATGGCCAGATGTCGAATTCTTTGTGCACCGCGAAATTATAACACAACGACTTCTGTTGTGTTAGGCGAGAAATTCTTTGTGCGCCGCCGGCAATACGAAAAATCCAACGTCGAGTGCATTACCTCGATCGATTGATCTATACATTATTATTTTTTAATATATATTTAATATTTATAAATCAATTTTTTTATTTAAAAATTTATATAATAAAAATATTTTTATTTTTTGAAAAAAATTATAATATCCTATGACGTAATATAGTGCATGATGTCATAATAGACTTAAGCTATCACAATATAAAGGAACATTTTTATCCAATTATTTTTTAATATGTATTTAATATGTGCTGATCGATTTTTTTATTTGAAAATTTTAATGATAAAAATACTCATATTTTTTAAAAAATTTTATGACATCAGTACATATTATGAATGCAGAATGTCATAATATAAACATATGTCATAATTTTTTAAAGAATAAGATATTTTCGTCATACAAAATTTTTAAACGAAAAAATCGATCTACAGACACTAAATTCTATGTAAAATTTTCTATACTGTTTGTGCCCGCACTTGCGTGCGCGAAGAATTTTGCATGATTCGTATCTGGATGAAAGAAAAGGATGGGCTTTGTCAGCTTGCAGTCTTCCTGATACCGGCGATGGTATATCGGATGAGTTATTGAGGTTCTACTCTGGAACAACGTACTACTATTAAAAATTATATTTCTAATTCTTTATTTCCATCATCATGTTTATATTATATATCACTAATTTACATTTGTGCAAAACACAAGCTTCATTCCTTGAGGAAATAAAAATATAAAATAATGAATCCAAGCTAAACATAAAAATGTTTTCTGCCGCAGTAGATGTGCTTAGCATCGTGTAAGCAATCCACATTATCAAACACAATCTGAATCATCCGAGGAGATATTATTGTAGTGTTGACAGGGGCCATGACATTGACCAAATTGGTCCCCAATTCTTTTACCCTTTTTAAGTCTATTTGGATATATGGATTCAAAATTTTAAACAATTCGTAGTTCAACTACTAAAAATATAAATTATACACTGGACTAGACTTATTTTATAAATATTGAGGAGCATATTTTGAGTGGACTGATCCGAATTTCATAGGAGAAAAAATAACCTTAATAGATAATTTTATTTTCTCTGTAGAATTTAGCCCAACCCACTCAAAAGATAACCCTGATGGTTGTAAAACAGATTTAGTCCAATCTATAATTCTATATTTTTGGTGATTAAATCATGAATCTTATAGAATTTTAGGTCCAACCATCTACACAGACCTTTAAAAAAAAAATCTGCTTCTCAAATTTATGTGGCCAATAATGTACAGAGAACCACAGCAAGCACCATGGTTGAGAGACAGTCTGGTAAACCCATATCCCTGTTGCCTCTTCAGAACTAACACTTTGGACTGGGGCTCATGAATTGCTGTCCTCATAAATTACTAGGTTCCCCTCACGGCATTACTCCCACAACAAACTATTGCCTGCTAATCATCAAGAACAGCTCTGATAATGACACCGAACCTCCCAATCCTAAAATCCAACTATAAACCTTCGTATATTTGCAAAATTATCAAACCCTTGCAATAATCCAGTGAAAATACCACAATCTAGAAGCATTTGAAACTTTGCTCCAAACTGAGCCGGTCAACTGATTCAAACACCAATTGTATATTCTAAGCTTCATTCGCATCAACATTAAGCATAACCAACTCTGCAGATAAATATTGTTAATTGAAGTACCATCACTTAGGGGGAAAAAAAGCAAAGATTTATCAGATGATGCACGCAATAAAGATTCATCCTAAGAAAACTTGGAATTTAGGGACCTTTCTTAAGTTATCCCGTGCATTCCAAAAACATCACTAAGTAGTTACTTTTGAAGCCATCTTCTTCCATGAAGTGAATTCCAGAGGGAGAACTTTTTCATCGGAAGAGATCACGGCTTGGGCTGTCAATTTCCCTACCAAACCATGGTAAAGAAGCCCCCTAGAGCCAAGGCCTCCAACTACCCAATACATACACCTGCCCCTTGTTTCAATGACGTCATCCATGCAACCCAAAAGTGGTAGTGATCCATGAGGAGTCAATGGCGGCATGGCCCTCAGACCTCCCCTTGCTCCAACAAATGTCCATTTCTTTAAAGCTGGATACACAGCAGAAGCCTTCGGGAAAAGTTCTTCCATTGCTCTTGAAGCTTCTTCTTCAGAGACACTTGATGCATAATTCTTAGACCTCCACTCCCATGTTGACCCCATAAACACACGCCGTGGCCCTTGAAAGGCAAGCCATGCATCAGATAATATGGAGGGGCTCTTGTCACCATATTCTCCTCTGCAATAGAATTTCGAAACAGGAAAGCCAAAGAGGAAAAATGAGTGAATAGATGAGTTTGACTGCAGTATACGGCACATACCGTAAGTAGAAACCAGTACATCTATGAAGATAGATGGTCATACCCCATATTAGCAGGCAATTGGAGCTCTGCAACAACACCTCTGCATGTCCTCAGAGGGAGCTTTCCTGAGAGCTCTGGAAGCATGTCCACTTTAGCACCAAGGCAGATGATCACTGCATCATATTCCTCTGCATATTTTCATTTGCAGTCATAACCTTATTCAGAGACAAGGCCTTGAATAGTTGATTAACACACAAATTACAGCATTTTCTGGACTCTACCAATTTTATAGCCACAAATGACATTAAGGCCAGAAAAATTCAAATGACACTTCAATGGCACCACAATCTGATAAGAAGTTTATTTACATGATCATTCAACTTAATGCATTTGAATATAAGTTGATTTTTACAAATTATCTGAGTTTTAAGCATAGAGAGGGTATCACACACAGCAACAAAAATTTTGGTGCATGCAGATCATCAGAATCACCAATTATTGTTTCCATAGCCTACAGAAAGATGCTGCAGATGACTATAGCCAAACAAATCTGCTAACCAATTTCCATGCAGGTCAAAAATTGGAAGACAATCAGAAATCTGTCAAAGTGCAGACTGAAAATGGAGTTTGAGATTGAAAGCATATTTTATGATATGTTGCTTAAATGACGACTCTAATAAATAATAATAAATTCAGATGCAAAAGGTTCACGTAGATGATGAGAAAAACCTTGAAGAAATGGAATTACCACATGTTCTGCATTTGTCTTTAAGATGCAACTGGCTGTGATCCACAAATTTGTGGTCCGAAAGTTATGCAATGACTAGCCAATATAAAGGAAATCAAAATGGCTTTAAACAACATCAATCAGACCATGGGCCTTTAAGTCTGCAAAACTTATAGCATGAAGGGAAATACACATGGATTGTTGCATTTTCTGCAAGCCAATTTTCAAGCTAAGGTTTAAGTCACTGAAATTTTGCAATATTAGAATGCGTCATAAGTAAGACAGAACAACTGAAAAAATTTCCACACCTGGACTCTAGAATGAACCCCAGTCCCCAACATACACAGCAAATAAGCAACTCATGCTGATGGGAAACCAGTACTGGTTGCATTAAGTAACTCATAAAATCAAAAGGAATTTCCATATTTAACTGTTCTAAGCTTAAATAAGTAATAAAGAAGTTACTAAACATTCTTCGGGCATAAATACATTATGTTGAACGATGGTCATTGACCATATAACTTGACTGATCATCCTTCATGCATCTTGTGTCTTCGATGTACCAAGCATGCCTACATATATGGTGGTAATTATGGCATGATATTGACGAAAGGTACATTGACACAGAAAAAAATCAGAAAGTAGTGCAGAAAATCACCTGATAGTCCATGGAGACTACTGATGGGTTCCTTGAACAGATTTATCTCTCTTTCTTCAGAACTTGATATAGACTCCACATCCGCTAGATGATGGCATGCTAAAAACAGTGCCTATTTTACCAAAAAAAAAAAAAGAAAAATCATATTAACATGTGTAACAAAATAAGAATAAAAAATTGTAAACTTATAAAGAACAGAAGAAGGAGAGAATATGCAGACCTCAAGATATCTCTTGGGATGGATGTTCATAGCTAGGGGCATATAAACAGCAAAGTTGAATGGCACACATAAATCAGGTATAAGACACTGAGCAGCATTCCTATCTAGAACTTCTAGACTGCAACCCTCAAGGCAATTTTGGGCATTCTAATCACTTGACAGGCAAGCAAATAATCAGAACGCATGAACAAATAGTAAAGCTAAAAGACTAGATGTTGTCTGTAAGGTTGACTGAATATACCTCTTTCAAAATCTTCATACTCTTCTCTGATGTTGCAGGCCTTAATATTCCCCTGAAATGCAACAATAAAACAGGCATTGGCTGCAAAGGTCTAGGAAGCTAAAGCATTTGAGCATCTGTAGAAGTTATGAGATGGTGAAAAACAGCATCGAGAATAACTGATTAGCTCAAAAATTAAAGTAATCAGGACACTAAACCCTGCGCCTACTATTTCATGCAAACCATGTATTGCCAAATTTCTAAACATTTGTCCAATCCTTGCATCTCTGAACAACTAAATACACGGTAGAACAAACATTGGTTATAATACAATACCAATATATCATTCATACTTAAACCCAATTCTACAGATGGTTCACCAAAATCAAAAAGAAAAGCTTTAAAGAAGAGACCGTTACCTTCTCCAGATCATCGTTCCATCAGATGTGCATGATGAATCTTGCATTATCCTATTTGAGGTTCCTGCTTGCATCGTTTTTTCAGCAACAGCTAACAGTTCCAAACACTCTTTCCAGCATTCAGCGCCTCCCCATAGAAGCTTAGCTGCAATTACCAGTAACAAAATACAATAAAACAGTATCAGCTTCAAATGCTCCAACCTAAACTCGACAGATTAAAAAAATCACGCTTGATGCTGATTAAGAAACACAGAGTTTCAGAAAAAAAATAAAAATTTAGAGAAGCATCATCACCAACTTCGGGCAGACCTTTAGGAGAGTAAGGATGAAGGAGTCCTCCAGAAACGCCAGATGCACCGGCCCCTATCCCAACTTCGTCATAAATATCTATGCGCATAGGAGACTCCTTCGGACCATGCTGCGCCCATTCAACATAAACTGATAAGTGAAAAATGCACGTATATACTCTGGATTAGGAAGAGGGGGTAGCCTCAAAATTTTGCCAGGCCTCGCTTCAAGAAGGTAAGGTAAGTAACCATTTTGCAACTTTTTAACAGCTATGCCAGTTTATTAAAGTTAACAGACATTCGCATAACCTTCTACCGATTCTAAGGCTTTCCATTTGTCATGAGCAAAAGAAGATACCGGACCTTTAGAAGATGCCAAACCACCGATAGTCCAGCGAAGCCAGCGCCGAGGACCGCATACCTCAAAGGACACTTGCTTCTATGGGAAGAGCGTTGAAGGAGAGAAGAAGACGAGAGGAGAGGAGAAGAGGCGTTCGCGTAGCTTCTTCTTTGTGTAACCCAAGCTCTTTGGAGGCATCTTCTTCCAGTGGAGTTGGGGTCAGGGAAATCGGTTGGTAGGCGATGGAGGCCAGGGCGAAGGTGGAGCGCCGGCGGCATGAGAAGCGGCAAGCCCACTAGGTGTTCGACTGTTTTTCTGCTGGAGCCCGCGCCGATGAGAGAGCCTTTGGCCTCTGCTGGTTGCCCGGTTCTGTCGCCCTTCCCCAAGTTGATGTGATAATAGTAGTCATGTGTAACTCACGTGGCTGATTCGAACGGAAAAGGTTTCTTGGTGGTCGGTTCCACTCAGGTATCGATGTGTCATGCACCATAAATACTATTGCTAAACCAAAGTCATAATGTCAAACTTTGATATTGTTTGGATATTGTATTCGTCAGTCATTTTCTTCCCATATTTTTCTTGTCACTGATAACTCCTAAGTCTACGTGCTATACCTCTGGAGGTAGTTCTTCTCAGATGCCATTTTCACCTTTTTTTTTAATTTTAGAATTGGAGTCTCTCTCTCTCTCTCTCTCTCTCTCTCTCTCTCTGTTGAGGGATAGAATTGGAGTATCTCAGAATCATATTTTCTCAAGTTTGGGAACCTTTGAATGTTTCAAGTTTGTGCTGGTTCTCAAGTTCCAGCCTTCCACTTTCATCTGTACCAGCCAGTTTTCAGTAATAATTCCGTGAGAAGAGGTCTGAATTGTTGTGAAGCAGCCTGATAAGATTTTTTTTTCAAAAATTAATTTACTTTTTCCGGAAAAAAAAAGAAGAAGAAGAAGAAGCTGTGTTTAGTGATTTCATCGCTTTGTAAAACTGAATTTATGATCCTAGAAGTAAAATTCTTACTTCCAAAAGTTGAAATAATTAACTATTGCTCTTAATATTCTAGACCCAGTTTATTTAATATTTGCTTTTCTAGGCTACACCAGATGGTTCTTTTGTTTCATTGCATGGCTGTGTTCACAACCCAGTTGGAATCGACCCAACTCCTGAACGGTGGAAGGAAATTGCTAGTGTCATTGAAGAGAAGAACCATAATTCCTTTCTTTGATGTTGCATGCCAGGCAAAGCAGCTTCTATATAAATTACTGTTCTCTTTTGAAAATTTGTGCCTGACATTGGTATGCTGCAGGGCTTTGCCAGTGGAAGCCTTGATGCAGATGCATACCCTGTTAGGTTGTTTGTTGAACGTGGTTTGGAGCTTCTGGTTGCTCAGACCTACAATAAAATTATATGCAGAAAGAATTGGACCTATTAACATTATTTGTTCATCCTCAGATGCTGCAGCAACATACAACATATCAAACTTGCATGATAACAATGAGTTGGGTTTGTTCTGTCCGAGGCTTATTATATACTTTGGTTGTTGGTTGATGCAATATTTAAGCATTCTTCTCACGATCAGGGTGAAGCAGCAGCCGAAAAGGCTAGCTGAAGTGATGTAAATCATCCTGTGCTAGATTAGTTGCCAGTGTTGTTGGAGATTCAACTCTCTTCAATGAATGGAAACAAGAGATGGAAATAATGGCTGGGTAATGTGAGGCAGAGACTCCTTGACCACCACTTGCAGAAAGATAATGGTGGAAGAGATTGGTCTTTCATTCTCAAACAGATGGCATGTTCTCTTTCACTGGCTTAAACCAAGCACAGGTAGATTTGAACTGAACTGATATCTAAATAACATTGTGAATGTTTAGTACTTCCGGTTGAGAGGTATGGTTTGTGCATGATTGGCTATAAAAAATGGAGTTCTGTACCATTTTCAGTTTGCAAATTCTCCTGGCACTGCAGATCAGAATACGCAGGGTCATATCGTTTGTAAGTTTTTCTTATATTATGTATTTCTGTCTTACCAGAGTGACCGCATGACGAACACATATACATGACCAAGGATGGAAGGATACTTTGGCTGGATTGTCTCTCTCTAAGTTTGAGTACGCCAAAATTAGTTCATCCATTTGCAGCCTGTGATGAGAATAAAATAGTTCAATTCCAACCAATTAATTAAAACACATTCCATATTTGTCTTATAGCCATGAGAGTCTACCCATGCCTTATTTTTGGTGAATAATTATGAAAGGTCTCTAAGTTTCCATAGTAAACTTTGTAAGATATGGATATGCGGTTTCTGATTAGAGAAGATTTAGGATTATTGATGACAGGTTTATGGATTTTATGAATTTTAATGCTCGGAAAGAAAAGATGATGTGATTCCATATGTATGTGTGGTCGGATCAAATGGATAAATGGCTGAGATAATGTGGCGAGAGATGCATGCGGCAAACATGCGTTGGCACAGGACTCCAAAGACTGCACAGTGAAACATAAAGGGATGGACGCTTGCAAGTTTCAACCAATCATGCTATCAATTATCTTAACAAAATACATCAGTCATGAATGTCTATGCAAGTGCCTGATCTGTGGATATTAGAGAAACTGAGTGTGACACATGGTATTCTTGTACAGAATCCGGTACCACACAATATAGTAAAAAAAATAAAAAATAAAAAATATAATATAAATATGTAGATCGGTCTCAAGCTTATTTCTATCAGGCATGCAGGCTTCACTATGAGAGAATAAAATAAAACCAATACAAGAAGAACTCACCACTCAACTTTGTACAAGAGTCTCTCATTAAAAAATCTCAAAAATCTCACAAAAACTCTCTGAAACCTCTCTTGAAACCTTTCTACACCTCCAGGACGTCACCAGCTCTCCAATACAATAAACGGCTCATCAATTGGAGTTATATAGACTTCAGAATCTCAAAAATACTGTTTCAGTAGGAATACAGAATCCCAATCAACCCTAGAACCATCTATAGCCGTCTGATCGTGATCGGCTCGCACCAGAGCTATTTGATCGAACAAAACAGCTTTTGATCATGCTCGATCATGTTCAGATTGAGTTCCAGCCATCCGATCGCGATCGGCTACATCTAGATCGTCAGATTGCGCAAAAACTCCCTTGGATCGCGCATGGACCGCATGTTCGGTCCGCACGGCCCCATGGACCGCCCAACACCCTATGGTCCACGGTGGACCATGCAGGGGTGCTGGGCCTAGGTCCCGCGTGCACTAGGATTGGGCGCCTGCATGCGCTGGGCCTGGGGCCCGCGCGCTGGGTCGGCACGCGCGCACCGTGCCACCTTTTTGATCTTCTTTCGCACGTATCTTCACCGTCTTAACTCCGTTTGGACTATTTTTGGACTCATTGGACTCCATTTATTGTCTTGAATCTCGTTGTGGGCTCAATATGGATGAATCTTGAGATATCAAATCTCAACAATCTCCACCTCAACTCAATATTCAGCCTCCACCTATCTCTAGAGCCTATGATCCATCTCACCCCCTCGCCCTGGGCATGCCTGCTGTCTTATAGATGGACAAATGTGGGAGTCGAGCCAGACTGCTTGATCCCATCTCCGTCATGGCTGTGTTCACTCTGACTAAAAATCTGCTCAGAAAGTCTCCTGCGGCAATAGGAACTTCACTCTGCGACATCCCTTCTCATTCTCCCAGTTTTCCGTCTAGTGCCTGATCCACCTCCACCTGGAGCTCCACCTCGCTTTGGGCTCCTCCTGGCTCTTGAAGCTCCACCTCGCACTAAGCTCCCCATCAGGTAGTAATTCCTCTCGTCCTCTTGTTCTCCTCTAGAATAACCCTATCACCATGCAACACCTTCAGGATTTCTCTATCAACTACCGTCCTGTAGCCTCTCAAATCCAGTCTGCTCAGTGAGATAAGATTTCACCTAAAATCGGATATATATCGGACCTCCTCCAATCTCCTCACTGCACCATCATATCTCCTCCTGCTGACCGTCCCGATGCCTTTGATCACACAACTCGATCCATCCGATAGATAAACAGTGCCCTCACTGCTCTCTAGGAAGTCAAACTGCTCCTCTCTCCAACATACATGATAAATGCATGCAGAATCTAAAATTCATACTAGAAAGAAGTAGATAACGGTCAGATATCTCTAGGACATCATCCTCTAACTCGCTACTGACCATCGCTGCAGTGCCCTTGTTCGATCTCTAAGTTAAGGCAATTTCTGACTAGATGTCCCAACTCATCACACCGATAACATCTGATCTTGCTCAAGTCTCTTATCCTGGACTTGAACCGCCCTCGTCGCGATCTCCTGCGCTCTGTCTGCCGCCTCCTGCTCCTTCAGAAATCACCAAAGCTGAGCTGCCGCCACCTGAGCTCGAAGCTGGATTCTCCCTCCTGAGAACTTCATTCTGGAGAATCACTACGGTGACCTCGTCCATCTTGATGGTGCTCTTCTCCATTAGAAGAGCAGTCACCAAGGACTCATATGAAGGAGAAGCGATGCTAGCAAAACCAACATCCTGGTCTTCTCCTCAATTTTTTCGTCAATGCTGAGAAGGTCGTGAGAATCTTCTGAAAGTGGCTGAGATGCTCCTGCACGCTTTGTCCTTCAATCATTCACAGCTGGTAGAATTATTTTTAGAGGAAGAGGTATTGGTGAGAGACTTCATCATGTACAACTCCTCGAGCTTCGACCACAGCATCGTTGGAAAGTCTCGTCAAGTACATTGATCACCACCTCATCCATTAGGTACAAGTGGATCGTACTCACTACTTGCATCTAGAGCCGCCTCCAATCCTGTACTTTTATAGTAGTCGGCTTCTCCTCGCACAAGAGAGCATCTATCAATCCTTGCTAGATGAGCACGTCCTTCATCCTTGCCTGCCATAAATAGAATTGCTTTTTCCATCAAATCTGTTGATCTCCATCTCAATTGTGCTTGTCTTCTCATCTTCTATCTCGACCACCATCGCTGCAACTTACGCTCTGGCACAACCTGACTCTGATACCAATTATTGTGTAGGATCCGTATCATATGGTGCAGCAGGAAGAAAGAAGAAATAAAATAAGAAATACAATATAAATACATGGATCGGCCTCAAGCCTACCTCTATGGGCGTGTAAGCTTCAGTATGAGAGAATCAAACAAAATCAATACAAGAGAACTCACCACTCTATCTTTTATAAAAGTTTCTCATTGAAAAATCCTAAAATCCTTACAAAAGCTCTCTGAAATCTCTCTTGAAGCCTTTCTGCACCTCTAGGACGTCACCAACTCTCCAATGCAACAAATGGCTCATCAATCGGAGCTATATAGGCTCAGAATCTCAAAAATACTGTTTCAGTAGGAATACAGAGTCCCAATTAATCCTAGAACCATTTGTGACCGTTCGATCGTAACGGCTCCACCAGAGCCGTTCGATCATGCAAAACAACCTTTGATGATGTCTGATCACGTTTGGATTGAGTTTCAGCCATCCGATCGTGATCGACTGCGATCTAAACCGTCGGATCATGCAAAAACTCTCCTGGACTGTGCATGGACCTCGTGTTCGGTCCACGCGGCCCCATGGACCGCCCAACATCCCACGGTCCATGGTGGACCGTGCAGGAACATGGGCTTGGGTGCCTGCGTGTGCTGGGCCGGCCCGTGTGCACGCCTACGTTGGGCCTGCCTGTGCGTTGGGCCATGTGCACGCTTCTCCATTGGGCCCGACCGCGCCACCGTCGGCCGTCATCGGTCCATCGCCGTCTCGTGCACATGCCACTTCTCTGATCTTCTTTCGCACGTATCTTCACCATCTAGATTCTATTTGAGCTGTTCTTGACTCGTTGGACTCCGTTCGTCGTCTTAGACCTCACTGTGGGCTAAATATGGATTGAATCTCGAGACATCAAATCTCAACAGATATGCATATGAATCGATGGGGAGCACGGTGTTTCAACAATGCAGGCATTGAAGGTTTGGGTTATATAGTAGAATAGATGGAATCACTATCAAGACCATCGTTTAGTAAGATTAAATGATGATTGCTTGGACAATAGAACCACTAGAATACATAGATTTGTACCCAAATCTATCTAGATGTGGATAAAAATTTTTGAGCATCCAACTAATATTTATATCTGTATCTGTATCCGTATCCATATCCATTAAAAAAAAATAGATATGAATATGGATAAATAACTATCCAATCTATATCCGAATATTTAAATCTATTTATAATCTTATTTAATTTTATATAACACTCATAAATTTTCAAAAAAATAAATAACCATATTAATATTAATTAATTTGATTTATCATCCACTTAGTAATATCTTTGATTTTATGATCTCGAAGTTTAATTATCCTATTAAATTCATATTTATATCAATAATTTTGATATCCAATTTGTATCAATATTCGTTTAAAACAAATATGGATAAGAACATCCATATCCATATTATATTCATCTAATAAAATAAATATGGATATGGATATGCTGGCATTCAATCTGTATCCTATCCGTCCTAACATATTTAACTGGCAAATAAAAAAATGAGCTTCTAATAAAATTAACATATTTAAACATTAATTATCATTGAAAAATAATATATGCAATAATTATTATAGATATGTTCGTTAAGCAGTATGTAAACCATCATTAACTATATATTATTTTTTTTTATATATTGTAGAAGCTATCTTGCACCATTGAATATCATGCAGGCTTGGGCTGGGCGGTCGCCAGTTCGACCTGCCCAAACGGCCTATCTTTCAACCCTATTAACCAATTCTTTTTTCTTCCTATAGGATTCGGGCCAGCCCACTATAATGATTTTCTGGATTCTTTAAAGACAGATATAGTCCAACCTCATTTAGATTGTTGTAAAGGCCAAACCCATGATTCCAATGGATTTTTGCCCATTATCCAAACAGGCCCTAAGTCCATTAAGGCAATTGGGGTACCTGGAACATAGATGTATCTGCTGTTTACAAAGTCATGCTTATTTACCCATAATCATTTCTCACAAGACCAATTACTATGCTGTAGCAGCTGAGGTTGCAAACTGGACTGGTGCCGTGCAATCCAATCACTCCGCAATGGCCACTCCACGCTTGACTCCATCGCTGATCCACCATCAGTGCTGGGGGGTTCAATGAATCTTGGTATACCTATGTTCAATATTGCTCGGTGGGCCTGTGAGCGCTGGAACGGGACCATGGTTGCTACACTATCGTTTGGCAGAATAGATACACGTACATGATGCCTAATCCCATCCTAAACTACAGCTAGGCTGCGTTGTTCACAGTCAGAGATTAGAACGATCCAGTGTTTTCAACCGCAGTTCACCACACAAATTCGACCATCGTTTCTTCACATGAGATGTGTCAGAGTACTGCACAAATATTTCCGGTCCACCAATTTTTAATAGAGTTTTGACAGTGGATATCATTAATAATAGCATGGTACACAGCACCCATCCAAATCGATGCATACCATACATATTATACTGACATCAAATCAGTATGGGTTACAGAAGCATGCTGACCGGATTTAATCACACTACCAGATGGTTCTGGATGGGGTTTGATATTGGGATCGTGAACCTTGATCAATACCATCACATTTGATGCTAGATTCAATGTATTCAGATGGATATTAGTAACAAATAATCATGCTAGTTGCAACATGTGGTGGAAAGAATGCTCTCATTTATTGCAAAGTACATAAATGAATAACTGGAAAGCATGTCTTGAGTTACAACAACAGAAGACCACCAAAACACTCCAAAGCTGGGTACAAAGTGAGGACATGCCTCAAAATGGCACTGCAGTGTCGAGCCTCACACGGTTCAACCGAACAGTCCCAAGAATGTACTCAGGCAGTTCTTTCTCTTCCTTTGCCTGCAACAGACTCAGCTCATGAGCATCATATATTGATATACTTGCTAGTAAGCTTAAATGGATCATTTCTACACACTTGAAAAAAATAAATATAAATATAAATATAAATATAATAACAATAACAATAACAATAACAATAACAATAATAATAATAAGATCATTGCTTTCTGTTCCAAGCCATGAATTACTAGAATAAAGCAAATTTGATACCACAATGTGACGGCAGAGCATGGGATTCACATAATCGAATGACAATAGCAAAAATCTCATCAGCAAAACATTCAAGTCAATCCATAACTATATCAGGGAACACTAAAAAATCTATTCCTAAATTCTTTGGATGAAAGATATGCATTATGGTCCTTTCCCTTAAAAGGTCCAAAGCTGACATGTACAAGAAAACTCCACCACAGGTCAACATGCAGCGCGTGGATGTATATATGTATATATGTGCCCCGACACAACTAAAACATAAGTATTAGCGTTTTCCTCCAGCCACTCTTCCTTGCCTGTCTGATAATTAGCCGATTTCTCCCCATCTCTTCATGGGTATCTAAATCCACCCTATTCTTTTAAACATAGAAACAAAGAAAGGATGCCATATACCAGAATCCCAAAGATGCATGAAAGATTCCACCTCCCAGAAAACAAAAAACTGAATACCATTGATATCACTGACATAGCTATGCAGATATCCAATAAGAAAGACTGAATGGTTCAATCTCCAACTAAGGCCCTGTCTGGATGATTGGGATTCATAGGTCAACTTCGAACCACCTTACTCAAAAGATGCTCCAATTTATAAATATAGGTCAAGCCCAACCTGATTTTGCTGGTTATACTAGCCCAACTCATGAATCTCATATGATTTTGGACCCAATCATTCAAACAGGCCCACCCTTAGATAAAACCTTAGAAAAAGGAATTTGGAAAAATAATTTCTCATAAACTAAAGATGAAGAACCCCTTTCAGTGGTAATTACATATGGAGATGCACAAAGCCCTAAAGGTACTTTGTGCATGAAAGGTCAACAACTGTACCTTAGCAACTAGTTTTAAATGCTTCAATATTCAAATTCATTTAAGCATACTTCAGTATGAAGCAAAGCGCCATCACACGTATGAGAAACAAAGGCAGAGCAATACCAGAAACTAAAGAAAAGTTCGATGGAAGCATGACAAGTAGTAAATTTTTTTTATGATCAGGTGTCTCACTCTATTGAGGATATATTATAGTCTGAAACATAAAGATATTCCACTACACTGATTGAATGATTTCATGCTAAAAGACCGAGAGCCACTGGAGCCAAACCTATATATCTATAACCACTTGCAACTGGTAGAATTTTCTAATTCTAGCAGGGGACATTATCGTGAGTATAGAAATGTTTTGAGGAGCATAAGGCACCTCGCAATTGCCTCGCATTATGATTAGGTCTACCGACTATTGGAAAAGACCAAATGTGGCAGAGTCGATTAAAAAAGCCACAATGAGAAGATGCTTAGTATATAAGTTAGGGATAACATTATGAATCCAGATGCAAAACAACATGATAGTTATCCAACGCAAATGAGAAGACTGGTGGGAAATGTATCAAAATAAAAATCAGAGAAAAAAAATGCCTAAAGGGCATTTCACATTGAACAGGCTCCAAAGATGCCTAGAATGAAAAGTGCAGTTTGAGGGTTCTTTCTTGTAAGGTAGCACAAAATTAGGTTACAACAAAGAGGAACAAAAGGTACCAAAGATAAAGAGGACATGGTCAAAGAGGAAGATTCATGAAAGATGATCTTGCATAGAATGGTCGCAGTAGCACAAACTCATCTAAGGTGATATGTCATGGAAATAAAGGTTCCGAGTAAAGAAGATAAGTATCCTAGATGAATGCAATTAACAAGGTAATAAGTACAAGCTAAACAGGAGAGAATGCATGTAAAGAGAGCATAACAATACAAAAAATAAGGGAAAAAATTGAATGACTATATAGAATGCCAAGGGCATTTTATTTTCAAGTTGAGAAGATGTTTTCCAACAATTCCATTCCATTAGTGAGGTTTTGGACATAGATGCCAATGTTGGATGTTCGAAGAAATTGTGTTGTGATTCTAGAAATAGAAACTTTTAAGTATATTCTGATGAGAGAAGTTTGGGGAATATTGACAGATGCCCTGAGGGCATTCATCTTAATGAATGCCCCATTATTCACTAATGACATGTTTTATTCTTATATATTTGACTACAGTTAAATATACTATGCAATTATCAACTATCTTTTTAATTGCTCCCTAAACTTTCAAAAGTCTCTGCATCTCAATCATCAAACCACCTGTGCTTTGCATTGATTCCCTTTTTGTCACCACATGAGTGGTTATTATTTATGTTTATTGAAGAATAAATGGTAAAGTTTAAGTCATTAATATTGGAAATACAAACAGTGCCTTTAAGGTGGAGGATTACATGAAAATGTACACTTACATTCAGAAGATAATATTTTCTAAGCTATTACCTTATATCCCTTTCATAAAATATCAATTAGTGCTCAATTTTTGTGTTCAATTTGAAGCATAATTTGTATATCGTTGACTTGGATGTTGCCTGCATGAAACTCTTATTCTGTTACTCGCAGATATCAGTTTTTTGGCTGTGAAGCGCAGATATGTTAGCTAAATTCAAGTGGATAATATAGACACCAACAGGAACTGAGGGACTGAAACAAAGATGGAGATATATATAAGAATGACTAGTGCATTCTCTAGAGTCTAGATCAAGGATGGCAACTTTTCCATTAAAATCCTTTTGAATAGGAGTGCATGAAAATTATTGCATTCTGTAGCCTAGATTGTCCATTTTTACCGCACAATTTTGAAACAAAAAATCACTACCACAATCCTATTGTGTTTACATCTAGAACATAAAAGCAAAGACTACTTTGAATGCTACAATGGAAACAA
This sequence comes from Elaeis guineensis, assembly GCF_000442705.2. Lineage (NCBI taxonomy): Eukaryota > Viridiplantae > Streptophyta > Magnoliopsida > Arecales > Arecaceae > Elaeis > Elaeis guineensis. The sequence goes on from NC_026000.2 coordinate 4,452,750, forward strand.
AATTTTTAATATTTTTGCAAGCCACAACTTCTTGGTCAACGATAGAACTTAAGCATTTCTTTGGAGTGATAATGCACATAGGTTATATGAAGAACAGAACTCATTGGCTATGAGAAGATATACTAAATTTTTAATATGATTATTTGATTAATTATACTTTAATTCTATTTAAATCTACCTCACCATATGTGTGGAATGTACATAGCACATATAAATGTCCAAATGCCCCCCATTCTAACATGACATGATTGCTCTTGTAAGAGGTTTATGCTATCATATTTCTTAACATTCTTTTCTTAAAGGAGATAACATCTGAAGTAGATTAAAGTGCATGCCAAGTTAAAAAAAACATAAAAGATTCCACATAACCGGGCCCTTATGATCATCAGAAATCTTTCTGTTTTTTTTTTTTTCAGATCCAAATTGTCATTGGACTAATGTTTCTAGCAATGTTAAAACAGAAACTTTTACCAGGTCTTTGGTAATTTATTAATTATATATTTACAGTAAGTCAGTAACTGGTACAACAGTTTGATATCAATAAGCAGAAAAAAGTCAATGCATGCGCTTCTATGGAACGCCATAGATGGTAGAGGGACAATATAATAAGTAATAACTGAATAACAATAAGGTCGTGAAGTTAACATCAAAAACTTATCATTAAGTACTGATGATGATAGGAACATTTTTCAAAAAGATAATAGAGAAACTTCTCTTAGGTAGTGATTAACTGGGTTACAGACCTCAATCAGGATGGCAAGGTCAACAACAATGCCTGTGATGTATCCAAGAACCAAACTGATTATACTCCTTGCACAGATGAGGAGCCAATATCAACATCAATCTGCAAAGGAGAAGTTACATTAGCATTCCTCAAAAGAAAGACAGCAGAGGAGCTAACACTAAATTCTGCAGTGAAATATCATCAGCATATGTCAATTAAAAGAATATTGTGGTCAAATGAAAAATCTTAGACTCAAGGGAAGATTATAAAAATCTAAAACTGGATTCACAGGACATGACCAAGTACCTTATCCCATCTATATACAATTACCTAACTACTTGTTCACAATTCCATTGTATGAATTTTTAATCCAGTCATGCTATAGTGGTACATACCATTGTATCATGCATGTTGGTCTATGCAAGTCCAAGCTGGAGCAGGCTAGCTGGAATGCACCACCAATGACTCAACTTTAATGTTATAAGTAAGGTTTCAAAAACTGGTACCAAGGGTAGTATCAGGTTTTCTGTTAGATCGGTACAGAATCATTCCATCCCATATCAAGATGTACTACAGGGTTGCACATCAACATGGTAATGATACACACATATTTCCATTTTTTTTCCCCACTTTTAGGACTTTTTTGTTTTTCTATGTCTAATAGGGCTACTGGGGCGACTTTGTTTGTACTTTTAGTGTTTTAATTGTATTTCAATGGATGAGCAATACCGAAGTGTCGATATTGCTACCAATAGTCATTGAGTCAACATATATCAAGAAACTAATATTTATAAGTGAAAATAGAGTATAGCTTAAAAAAAAAAAAATAACAATTCACTTTACAAAATTAAACCCGAGTATCCATGGCTCTTGTAGACATTCGGGTCTTGTTTGCAGTCCTGACCTTGAATATTATACCGGCCTGGATAATATACCAACCCAGCTAGTCATATGATAGCTCATATTGACCTAGCTATGGCTGTTGCTACTATGGCTGCATGTACATCTGGTAGTCGCAGGAGCCTAGCCATCCCAACTTAGGGTAGTAAGAGGTGGTACTTTTCTCTGACACCTCACTATACCCATATTAGGAGGTGTAATATGAAAAGTCAAATCCCTTAGGATATGATCAGTGGAAGAATATATAAGAAATGCATGTGGATGGAGCATACTGCCCATTCGGACTATCTGATGCACTAAGAGACCTGTCTTTGGGTTACGATGAGAACTGCAGTCCACTGCAGCTATCTCATGCATTGGTAGATCTGTCATTATTATCCACTCCCTCCAACTGATGTATTACCTCTTGAGTATCCTAATACATCCCCTTATATCCTTCCATCTGCTGTCCATTTTTTCATCAACTCAGCTTCTAACATGCTAGGTGCACATATAATTCTCTTATCCTAGATACAGCTTCTTGCAATTGACTCTCTAATCTCCCAATACCGACAGCCATAACCTTGATCTTGTGTGTCCTAAGTTGCATCACCCTTGGATCCCCTTCTCCTATATGATAATGACTCTCGGTCACATTTGAATTTTGTTCAAGCCTCATGGTCTTGAGCTAGTGTGGCATGTGTAATCTGCCTTGCTGTTGAATGGACTAGGTCTATGAAATAATCACCACCACCACACCTCCAGACCAATCACCTTGTCCACCTTGACCTCCACACCTATCATTAGAATTATCATTATCATTGCCATTGGCATCCACCAGATGATCTAGGCAAGATAGCATGTGATGGCCCTGGTGTCTTGGTTTCATCTTCTTGGACTGATATGTCATCAACTGCCTCAACTAGATTAATAACTAGCTCTTTGCCCTTGGACTTGCCTTTCATGCTGCAGTTTCCTGTTGTGGCTGGATGACTAGACCCTATGCCTTGATTGGCTCTGAAGGCCCATGCACTATGCCCCAAACCCGAACATCGGGGGATGGAGCCGTTGATTAGAATCCATCACTCGAGCTATTGGTGGGTGAGATATTCTCCTCTTGCCATCTGTCTACATTGTGCACACATAGCTCCTTTGTGATGGTTTTGTCTAGGCTCTTACGAGCTTGTTAATATATAACCAACAAAGCATAGGGTCCTCATCATGGACAAAGTCATCTGTGATGCAACACAGGATGCAGCCAATATATACTATGACCAACTAGACCATAACAAGCATCAAACAAGCAAGCGAATTTGAAGGCAAAGATTGCAATAAGCAAATAATTGATTTATTTGCTAGGGATGGTATCAAATTTTAGTCAAATTTCCATATTTGTAAAAGAATAATTCTAGTATGTTTTCTTATTGCCAAATCCTATTTCGAGCATGATTTGTAATGGATTTAATGCTCAAATTAGGGTCGGGGTATCATGTCCTACAAATATGGGTATAGTATATTGTAAGAGGCAACCTCTGAGATATTAATAAAGTTCTTTCCAAGAGAATTTCTTTCACCGAGTGAAGAATTTTTCAATTCAGTTTTCTTCTATTTGCATGTTGATATTCAAAGCAACCTCATCAATCAAATCTCCCCTTCTCCCTTTTCCGGCTGTGTCAATCCGCCCAGGGGTCTTCCTGGCTGCTCTCCGTGCCCCTCATTCAAGTACTTCAATTTCAACATCATGATGAATCAAACGAGTAGAAATCAATGATGAATCAAATAACTAGAAAGTGGTGCCTCACAAAGCATAACTAGGTAAAATGATGAATCAAATGTTATTCTACATGCACATTGGGGAAAATATAGGAGGAATATTGCTGATTATTATAAATACAAGGTGCCAGGTAAGTTACTCAAACTTTGTAAAACTGTTTATATGGTTAATTAGATGTATTATTGTCACCATTATATCAAAATTTTGCATCAAATAGTAGGGATCTGTATGATGCTGAAGAGCATTGTGTAGCCTTGGACTTGCATGTAGAAAATCAGAAGGTGCTTGCATTTGAATATATTTGAAATTTGAACATAGAAGTAGGAGGGTTTTACTTTACACTATTGATAATGAAGGAGTAAAATATTTAGTATTAGCATAAAATATTTGTCTGTAGATCCATATGAAGACAAAGATTTAAGTATATAATCCGAAAATTCATATGAAATTCAAGGCAAGAAGAGAAAAACTTGAAGCTCAGGCCAAGATGAGTCAATATTGTCATATTGAATGACAGGCCAATTTAGTGACCTATTTTGGATGAGGAAGATAATAATTTTGGGGTGATGCATCTAAGGTGCCAATAGGTCAGGCCGGGTCAGGTTTGGGTAAATCAGCTTAAAAATTACCAGCTGGAAGCTTAAAGCCTTAAACTCTCAAAAGTCAATGCTCAATCCAACATGATTAACCCAGCCTGACCATCCCAACACAATCCAATGATGATTTTGACAAGCACATACTCAGATCATGATTACTACCTCTAGAAAATTATCTTCACGGAGGTACTTGCATGTCACCGATTTCCCCAATAGGCAAGCTTTGGTTCCCACTGCTCGCTTGACCATCCAATAGCCCTATGTTTCAAACAAGGTAAAACAATTGAATCCTCCATACAAATAACAGGATGTAAAACAACAGCATGCTTTCTGCTTAACAATGCAGACCTCTACAATACTTGGTATTAGTTTGAATCTTGCATCCCGAAACATGTCAGTTCCATCTACAAATCTGCCCAACAAAGATTGCTTATTCACAGGCCTCTCCGCTGCATAATAAAGAATCAAGCTGTAATTTGGTTTTGCTGGAATCTGCAATTTAACAGAACAATCCTTATTAGAGGAAACATACCATAGAAATTTGGAAAGCAACATCAAAAGAAACTAATTTCATTGATGGAAACATAATTAATCAGTTAGCCTTAACTTCAATGAATGTTATATTTGAGATACTGTCAGGTTGACATTCTCAACAAATAGGCCAGCTGGATTTTACGAGGTTATTTTAGGTTCAGATCTAGATTCCTTTACAAAACTCTAATTGAGATTTTGATTGTGGATTCTTGCAGAAGCTTCAATGGTTCATTGGCTACCAAAAGAGAATGGCAACAAAAAAATATTTTCCAACTCAAGCTGTAGATTCTCACATAGTTAGCTGAGTACATGGTTATACAGAACTGTGTGACTCATAAAGATATGCTCATCATGGTATAAAGTTACAATTTACGCCTTCTTTTAAAATTCTTCCAGTTTAATTATTTCAAACTTTTCAGAAGACAAATATATGTATCAAATAGGACCAAGAGGCTAGGATAAGGCTTAATGGTCATCATTATCATTTTAAGGATGTGAAATGATACGTCAGCTCATGACACAGCCAAAGTATGGAATTGAAGAAATACAATGAAATTTAAGACACTTATGGACTTACCTCTAAGTTTATAATGAGAATGAATGGCAGTTGTTTTCCAGCTTCTGACTGACACAGAATAACGGAAAAGAAAAATATCAGAATAGGTATTTTACCTTCCAAATTCTGGTAAATATCAACAGAATCCAATATATAAAAAAGTATTACATGCAATTGCTGTACTAGTGTCAGAACTTGTATCTTTTTCACTTGATAGATTTGTTGAAATGGAGATGGGAGGAGCGGAAATGCACATTAGCTACATGGAGATCTCCTTATTCCTATCTTTGTCCACTCATCTAGTTATGACATAACAGGATGGTTATTGTTGTTGGTTGGGCTAGGGTGGGGTGCAGGCAAGTCTAACCAGTAAATAACAACTTGATGCTAAGCAAGAAACCACCAAAACATATTTGATTTTTTTTTTTTTTTTCTTTTTTGGCCACCAATTTTTGGTTTTTTCAATGTTTAAATCACAATAAGAAATACAAATTCTCAATTTAGATAGCCAATCACACAATTTGCATTGATATTATGTACAAGCTAATAATGGAATGTAATAACATATTCTAAAGTTCATACTTCTAAAAAACAATGGCTGAGAGAAATTTAATTCCATGCCTAACTTGCAGTCTCATAAGTTTATGTTACCACATTGTAATCATTAAGCGATATGAACAGTAAGCTGAACATGTAAAAACCATTGTTTCGTTGCAGAGAAGTGAGATGTAAAACACCTTGCTTCTAAATGCATCATAACAAAATTGTTTGAGTACTATAAAATTTTAATGGAGATTAATTTTTACCTGAACAAGGCATTTGGGATGCAATGCAACTTTATCAATGTTACAATCAGCCTTGAACCAGTCAATTGCAATGAGCTTCAGAAGAGGATCTCCTCCCACAACCTATTTTGCATTGCTACAGTATTAGTGATTGCCACAGAAATTAACTATTCTAGTGCTTGTATATATTATGAAAAAAAGGGTGCATATGTCAAAATTTTAGCTCATTGCAGATAGCATATGTTTTGATGAAAATATGTTATCCATGCAATTAATGAATAAAATATCCATTAAATTAGAATGTTTAAACAGAACTTCAGAATCACTGTAGGAGCAAGTTAGGATAGTTAACAGAGCCTGTAACGAAACTTACATAGTAGCAATGAATGCCATTAATTTATAGAGACATAAATGGCATTAAGTTGCATACATGTCTGGCATAAAACATGTACAAAATGAAAAATGCCTGATTGCTTTTTCTTTTCCACTCTACACTGATACTTCAAAACACCATCTTGCTAAGCATATGGGGATGGCATATTTTGTTATTACATTTTTTTTATTTAATTACACATAGCATATAAAAAATAAAAAAATATCAAAAAACTATAAACAGCTCTTGTAAAGCAGCTAAGAACATCTATTCTGCATATCAAAAAAGACATGGTTTCATATAGTGGCCAAGTCCACTGCCATAAGATCCAACTCGTAGATGCCAAACAATTTATCATGCAATCTATCAATGTAATTAAACACAAAAACCCAAAGACCTTGTGCTAGAATAAAAGACAAAGTCATGATGGATGTTGGTAGCCATGTTTTTTTAAGTCAAAGCACCATAACATTTCTAGAACTAGCAACGTTAGCAGAAGGTAGTGACCCCAGTGATTAGATGACAATACACCGATACAATAAAATGCCCTATCAATTATACAATTACAACAGAATATGGGTGTATCATGTTTTGGGTGTAAAAATACATAAACATATATTCATAGATTATGGTTCCTCATGTTTAACATGAAAAACATACATAAGCATATACTATGCATGCTAAAGTCAGTGATCACATGTTACATCATTATCTCTAACATGCAAACAGACCCAAGAAGTATAAAGATCATGGTGGTATTAAATCTCAAGGTAGATGGGTCTTTGTAATGGTCCTTTCCTGTGTTTTGTTACATATAATGTGAAGTTAAGAAGCTGTTCCTGGTTCCTATGAGTTTCCATGTTGAAATTTTTGGAGGGGAATGCTTATAATGTTTACATCTCCATTATGTTTTTATCAAGACAACAGATCAACTCACAAAAACAAAGTGAGGCATACTTGGACAGAACCAACCTAGTTGTAAGACATGCATCAAGTTCAACACTTAAGGATGGCGACTTGTGCCATTTGCATTCAGATATTTTTCTCAAGGAATCCAATATCAGGGACTTGTTCTGCAGACAAATAGTGTCCCTAAAGTTAACTTTTTATCATTTTTAGGAAGTAAATTCAATATTAGTTGTCACCTTCAAAAGAAATATGTTGAATTGGTATTTAGTATCTAGAGCTGTTTCTTTGTGTAAGTAGACTAAGATAAAAATGATGGTGAGCTACATAAATCATGTTGAAAGAATGTAGAATGAGAATATGCTGCCAACCTTAGAGTGATCTTTCAAGTAGGTCTTCCCTCTTATCATAAACCCTTGACCACTAGGAGTAGTCCAGCAGTTAGTGTCAGTTTCACCTTTTCCTTGATGCAATGAACCATGAAATTGACTTGGATCAATGGTGATTGGAGGAAAGTTGACGTTCAGCTCATTATTCTCGACCAAAGCTGCATCAATGAAGAATTTTCTAATTCAGTATAACATTGTGGAACATTGACTCATCATCATCATGAAGAAAATTATAATGTAGCACAAAAAAATAATGATAAAACTAAATTTTTCCTTGGATCATGATAAATGAAGAAGTAACATTAACAGTTGATAAAAAAGGACATAAGTTTGGCTTATTGTAAACAATAGTTTTTGTTGAGCATTGTCTTTAACATGGTTAAGCATTAGAAATAGAAAAAATTAGTAATGATATAGCCGATGTTTTGAGTACTGGTAACGGTACGGGCACACTAGTGGTATTGAGCATATTGAGTAACATTAAGGTAATGCCACTCTGGTATCTAGTCTTGGGAAAGGCCTGTGTTGAAAACTTGTTCCCTACCGGGTGGTAGGGTAAGACCAGTATGGAACAGCAAGGTCCGATCCTTAAAACCTTAAATAGAGCTAAAAGATGCATCTCAGGTATATATCAATAGCTTCAAGCCAGAGATGACCTGTACTTCGCTTCAAAGCCAAGCTTGCAATGGCCCATGAAACATTCTTTAGTCTGATTTTTCCATCCTGACAAAAAGTGTATTCAGAATTATATATTTGTTACATGATTATGATGGATAATTTTGAAAGTTCAAACATGCAGTGGCATGTCATCAACAAACATTATTTTTTTTCTTTTTCTTTAAATAATTGGCATTACCTTGGAGAGTTCGACATCATCATCACTATCTTCATCTTCCAATGAATCATCATTTGCTATTGCATCATAGAACTCATCCTTAACTTCAGATTCCTCAAATGCATCCTGGTCACTTGAAATGTAAGAGATTTTTGAATGCACAGTTGGGGAGGAAGACTCAGATATTAAGGCAGGATTTGCTCCAAAATATTCTCTTAATCCTGCATAGTCAAAGAGGTCAGCGGACTTCCTCTACAGGAGCAAAAGAATACTGTTCAATAGTTCAAAATGCACAGATTTCCCACAGAATAATATCAGGTATCTCCTTTTACACTCAGGAGACTCCCAGAATTGAAACATGTCCACATGCAAATACTTGCTTACACGTGGACAATACATGCATGGAAATAGACATGCACGTGTACATAATGAAACACAGGATGAACCAACCTGCTACTTGGCATAGTAAAGCATAAGGAATGGTTTTCTCAAAATTGGAGATGCGCTGTCTCTTCCATCTACCCCAGACACTTGAACGGATTTCCAACATCTGAGTCACAAGGCATTTTGCAGTTGAAGACTCTGATGTGTTTAGTGTTCTAATTTCCCAAATGGAAGCTGAAAAATGAGGCTCAGCCTTAGAAGTTAGAACTACTACTTTAAGAACAAATACAACTGTTACATACAGAGACGCCCAAAACAAATACCTGAATGGATGTAATTAAGCCAGAAAGAAATTGGAACATTAGAAGTCAATCATTAATAAGTTACAACCACATCAGCAATCAAAGAATATAACAAGTATGGCATTACAATCAATTTAAGATAATTTGCATTATTAGAAAGAAATGTGTGGCAACCTCTGAGCATGACTCATATCAAAAACATGTTCATGTCCATAAAATCAATCATTGCTTAAGCTGGCTTTGTATACATAAAGATAAGCTCCTTTCAAATATTCAATAATCAGATATGTGCACGGTCCATGCAATTATTGATGAAGCCAAAATCAACCAAACCTTTATTTATGTAAAACTCCGAACGGTGTTAAATAACATGACAAACAATGAGTTGAAAAATGACAAAAGAAACAAAACAGGTGAAAAGGAAACTGTTCCTAACCTGAAAAACCGTTATTAACTTTACAAACAAGAAAAGAAACATACACACTACAGTGACTATATTATAAACCAAGAGCTTTAAATTATGGGATATGATATTTTTGACAAGGTTTTACCTACCAGACCATACCCATTAATATGAGGCATACTGTACTACACCAGAACCCAATAGCCAACCATACCGTGTGTTGGTAGCAAGAGACGTACTGTATTGACACTCAGTGAACTAGTCAGGCATATGAAATTCCATACAGCCATTTTGAAATTCCATACAGCCAGAAAAGCAGTGGACATATGAAACTAGCAGATATTAGTGATGATGCTCTTGCTTCTACCAAAAATTTAAAGGAACCCAAGAGGGGGTCTGTCAAAAGTTGTTGGTGATGGATCAGAAGTACAAGGAAGTTTATGGTCAACATAGGACGAATACCAAGTTGGGGACTATGTCATGGTGTTTCTTCGAAAAGAAAGGCTTCCCATTGGTACCATCACAAATTGAAGAGCAAAAAGATAAGCCCATGGAGAATTTTGCACAAGTTTGGAGAAACTAACCATGAGGTGGAGCTTCTCCATGTTTTAAGCATATCTCCCGTCTTTATTATTTCGGATCTTTTTGCCTGCAATGGTGATCTAGGGACTAAACTGAGTAGCATAGACCATGAAACATTGGATCAGACATGCAGCAAGGAAAAGGAGGTTGAAAACGTGTTTTAGTGTGAGAACTCAAGGTTAGAGCCAGTAAATACTACTGCTTCCTTGTCAGAATGGCAGGTAAACCTGATCATGAGGACTAATGGATAATGAAGAATTCATGAAATTGATGCTGACAAGTGCCAAGCTGCAAAGCTCACGACTGGCATGGAGATGAGTTCTCTCTAACCTAGAGAGAATGATGCAAATAATGTTACTGTCAACAGGTAAGTTGCTGATAACATTGTAAAGGTCAACTTAGAGCTTTAAGGTGTGCTAATGGTCTAGTGGCATTGGTCATTTTGATTTTCCAGATCTCGTTAGGTCTTATTGGGACACATTTCGGGTAATTTTGATCTCTTTGTCTTATTTGTAATAGTGGTTATATTGTAAGGGACGAGGTGTTAGCGAGAAGTTTGGCTTTTGAGGCAAGAAGCTTCTCATAAAAGCCTCTAACTTTAAAAGGGTGCTTGACGGTTCTTTGAGGGGACTTTCTATGTGCTGTTTTCTCCATAGCTGCTGTTCTCCCAGTTAGGGTTCAACATTTGGAAATGAGGGTTTTAAGGAGTCATCCCCAGGCACCTTCTGATCCTTCTTTCACTGTGTCGCATGTGGAAGGCTAGCTACATGCTGCTTTTTTCTGATTATTTTTCTAAGCTGGGAAGCTAGATCTCAGGTACTCCTTTGGATCTAGGGAAATACCTGATCTTTATGCTCTAAAGTTGATATTAGCTGCTGTTACTAGTTGGAATGTGGTTTTCTTTGCTATTTGGACTGAATTTACTCCCATATTTTCCTGTTACTAAAGAAAGAGCCTTGTACATCTATCATCTAGTGGAATAATTTCTCTATTAGAAGTATAATTGATTTGTTCTGCAATCAGTTTTGCTTCACTATGCCATGCCCCACTTTTATCTCTTTCCACCCTCCTTGTCTTGATCCTTTGCTGCCTAACAGTCAATGCAACTTTGGCCTTTCCGATTCCTATCCTAATCTGATGGCCACCTTTGCTCCTCCATTTTTCTCCTTTACCCACCACCTTTAATTACCTCTTCCTCATCTACTGAGCCTCAATCCTCAGCAATTCACCTCTCTCGTCCCCTAGCCCTTTACCTCTATCTTGCATATAAATGTCATCCACCAACCAACCACATCTAACATGAACCTTTCATCCCTCTTCCAATCTCCTTTGTCTCTTAGTGACACCAATCACTAATTGACAAAAACTCCTCGGATAAGACTTGTCCTTGAGGACAATTCATCTAACCAACCACTATCAATACTGAGGTGGAGTTTTATCATTACAAACTTATCCCAATTATCAGGGTGGAAGTGTGTGGTCGCTGACAGTTTGAGGATGTTGTGGCAAAGCAGTAGATGGAGGCTCAAGCATGATGCAAGAAAAAGAAACAAAAAAGACAAGGAGATAATTGGGGATAGAGCAAGATGAAAGGACAACATGCATTTTACCATGATTTGTTAACATTTTGGTCTCTTGATTCCATTATTAATAGACTAATAGAATTCACACCCCACTCCTCTTTAAAGCAACCTAGCTTCTCTTTCTCCTACCATTGCTTTCTCTTAGTATATGTATGTACGAATGCATGCACATGTGGTGTGCAGGTATAAGTATCTTATTGATAGAAATCATGAGTTAAAGTTAATGATAAGCCATCAAAATTTAAAGTTTGCATTACAGTTCTCAAAAAACAAAAGAAAAACATAATTCTTCTTTCTTTTCTTAGATCTAGTGGTCATACATGGCAACTTTTGTGGCAGGGCACAATATTTTGATTTGATTTATGACTTAAGCAGCCACGCTCATTGAATTTTGCTTCTTTTGAATTTTAAGTTGTATAAATAAAGTTGGCAACGATCAATAGTGTGAATCTCAATTCACAAAAGCTCACTTTATAAACACTACCGTAAGCAATGAACCCATTGCTAAAACAGTCCAACTTTGAAGCAACAACAAAAATGATGTTGGAAGTATTCGAAGTTTCCAACATTTGACGCATATCTTATTTGAATATGTACCCAACATGTACTCTAGCAGTTGACGGGTACAAGTAAGACAAAATAGAAGGGCTTGCAAAGGCAAATACCACAGAAAGCTTGAATCATGAACAGCTGTAGACTTTATTTGGTCAAACATGTAGAAAACAAAGGCAACTCAATAACATCTAAAAGCAGACAGACAATACATTATCAGCACGGAGGAAAAGCAAACTTAGGCATGAGAGAACAATGAAGTAACACATAATAAAAAGTGTATATAATATATAAACTAGGACGAGAGCTTACGATTGATTTTTGTACGTTTATAACCAGATCTTCGAGGTCGATTCTTGCTGACAGCGGGAAACTGTAAAATGGCTGCAGATGTATACAGCCAGGAAAGCCATACAAATAAATGTGAGCACTATGTTAAATGTTTTACTGTAAGAACATAACAGATGCTTTTTTTTAGCAACAATTTTTTGCTACAATTATGTAATTTTTATTATTTCATAAGAATATAAATTCCCAATTATTGAAGTATTGCATGCCAGTGTCATGCTGATCTGTAATGAAGGAGCATGTATCACGTATGCTGCACTGTGATGTGTTGTGCCGTTTGGTGGCAGTTCTGTGCTGTGTGGTGCTGTGCCATGCTGTTTTGTGCTGTGTCACGCCCACTCACATGGTAGTGTGCCAATGTTGCTATGTGCAAGGCATTGGCACACTATGTATTGTTCATGCAATTCTAACCCGCATTTAAGTCCATAAGAATACCTCAAAAGATAATAGGATATAACCCAGCAATTATTTCCATTATAGTCCACCAACTAAAATATCTTCTCGAACGTTGTAGATTTCAAAGATAAGTTCTTAATGGTGTTGCATATACCATGTGTAGAAATATGATGAGAGAAGAAAAAGAAAGTATAATCTACTACTAGCAACATCCTGTTGTACCTTGGAGAAATGTTCCTCAAGATCTTATGCATTTCAGTCAACAACAATGTAGAGAAGTATGTACTAGGATAACATATAAATTCATAGATTAGAACAGCGGAAGAATTTAACAGAAATGATCCCTTACTATATGCCCCATCTTGACCACGAAACCACTGTCTTGAGAAAACAAAATCCTTCTGTGAGTTCCACCTGAAAAACAAATGAGAAAGACACAGATAATACTATAATTACAAAAAGCACAATCTTTTGTTCCAAAGCGTAGATTTGATGCGGATATCATATTATATTATTCTAGCCATTATACAAATCAAAACCAGCATCAAAAAATACAAGTCAATGAACCCAAAACATGATGTTCTGGTTTACATAAAGGAGTTCAGATAAAATAATTTTAATCACCCTAATCATCAAGACAGAAAGCTTACACAACAAATAATCACATAAGGATGAAAAACTATCTAAATAAAAGTAAAAGAAGTTGTTGTTAATCAACTGAAGGGCCACCTTAATCCTGAGAAACTTAGCATATGGATTTACATTCATGATTAGGTTCAGATGCTTGAACAACAAATTTATTTTGAGAACATACAACACATACATGTACAATGCAAAGAATGCAGAACCGGAACCGAAACAGGGACCGGCCGGCCGATGGTATGAGCCGGTACGGATTCGTATCGGACCAAACCGACGCGAACCGATATAGAGGAGCAGAAGGGAACCGAGGAAGATGAAGAGAGAGAAAAAGACAGGATAGAGAGAGTGGGGTAGAGAAAGAAAATGAGGAAGGAAAAGCCACAGAGGGCCTCCAGTTGGCGCCGGACGGTGCAACCGACACCTGCAACGCCGCAGGTGTGAAATAGAGGCGATTGCCCCTATTTTACGAATTTTTTTAAAAAAAAATTACAATTACAATAAAGCCGGCAACAGGTTTGCTAGCTTCACTGTTTTTAACTTTTTTTTAAAAAAATTCTCAAACAGTGAAGCCGGCAAAGGATTTGCCGCTTCACTATTCATCGTTGTTTTTAAAAAAATATGATCAGTGAACAAGGACGACCGAACAGGGGCAGTTGCCCTTGTTCTATGGCCACGGCTCCGCCAGCATATTTTTCGCCGCCCGGTGGCCACGCAGCGCCCTCCACAACCTCTCCACTGGCTATACCTCCCTCCGATACCGTCGCTCCCCTCTCTCTCTCGATTAATCGTCCTTCGGGCGGCCTCCGTGGCCCTCCGATGCGGCCTCAGCAAGCCACCACGGGCCTCCAACGACGTCGCCCCCTCTTTCCCTCCCCTCTCTCTCTTTCCCTCTCCCTCATCCGGGGTTCCGATTTGCTCAGCCGAATGTCCAAATTTGCCGCTAGCATGGTTCGAAATGCCCTGAACTGTCTGGTCGAATGGTTAGGCGAATGCTGATAGTCAAAGATTGCCGTACCGGATTGAACCGCCAGTACGGGGCGTGCCGAACCATCCCGACGGAGAACGACACGGTTCCGGCATGCAAAACGACACATGCTGGTGCTGGAGAAGAAAAAGAGAGAGAAATAGAGAGAGAGAGGAGGAAGAAAAAGAGGGAGGAGAATCCGTCGGAGGGCCACCGTGGCCGTCGGGCGGCGGAAGTGCTCCGCGGCTCCGCGCGGAAACAGGGCGATCCGCCCTGTTTCTGGGCTTTTTTTTAAAAAAGCCTTTTCAAAGTGAAGCCGGCATGGATTTTGCCGGCTTCACTTTGAAAAGGATTTTTAAAAAAAAGTCCCGAGAAACAGGGGCGGATCGCCCCTGTTCCCCGCGGGAGCCGGGAGCGCTTTCCGCCGCCCGACGGCCACGGCTGCCCTCCGGCGGATTTCCTCCCTCTTTTTCTTCCTCCCTCTCTCTCTCTCTATTTCTCTCTCTTCTCTCTTTTTCTTCCCCGGTTCGTCCGTTTTTCCTTCGTCGGTTCGCTCGGTTCGGAACGAAAAAGGCGTGCCGTACCATACCGCCGGCCGATCCACCACCGGTACCGGTTCCCCAACCTTGGCTATACAATATTTTACCTTTATAGAAATGTGGGAATGCATGACCAGAACTTTTATTCAAATTAGAAGATTGTTGGGCCAAAAAAAAGGTGTACTTAAGATGGAAAAAAAAGCACCAAAACTAAACAAGGGAAAATGAAGCCCATGTTAACCACAACGAATCTGGGAGTGTAAGCCACTAGGTGAAAGTTCAAGGGACCAAAAGAAAAGAAGATACTTTCTGAACTCTCAAAGAAATAAGAATCAGAAGAGGCTATCTACTTAAAGATACCCAATCAAATAGGAAACAAGACCAGAAGTATCCAATCTGGACTTTGATTTGATCCAACCAAATTCCATGCCCAGCTTTCAGCAGCAACAATCAAAACCTTCTCTAGAAGCTCTTTCAATGTAATACCCTTGGAGAAAAAATCCTGTGGTTTTCTTCATTTCAAATAACAACAGGCTAAATTTCTATAAAGTAATTCTGAGAGAGAACAACCTGCTTTATGAACCTTTTCCATACAATTTTCTCCTAGAGGAGGAGAACAAATAGGTGTGCACAATAGTATAGCATCCAAGCTGCTTTAGATGGCATTGGATCAGTTATTAATAAGAGGATTCTTAATACCCCCCTAGAGACTGGCGCATTGAACTTGGTTAGATCTTCACTGGATAATGTCAACCCTCCCCAAAATATAAGGCATGATTTGGTTGAGTGGAAGAATATGACAGCTCCTTTGAACAGAATAAAGAAGAATTTATAGTAGTACATTTTCTTGCTTTTTTTTCTTTGAATCTTCGTGGCCTTTCCTTAGCAGGCACCATCAGGTAAGATAAATGTGGTTATGCCAATCTCAGATATGAGAAATGCTAAATCCTTGTATCTTGCACTCTGTGGTTCTTTTGAGCATCATCATTCTTTTTCAATGAATAGATAGAGATGTGCCTAATCCCCACCTATGCTACCAGGTGATCTATTAAAAATAAGTGCACAACAAACTTCAGATTATAGGATGTAGAATTTACATGCTAAATGTTTTGCCACTTTTCAATTATTATGCCCATAAGAAGCAAGCATGCTTTCCAAAGGTACGCATTGATTTGGGATGTCTCATGTATCTAATTACTTTATCTGATCACCGTATACTTCACCGTTAGCCAAAAAAACTCATCAGTAGACTTAATATTGGGAGTTTGATTAATTTGGACAATGCATAGAGAGGACCAGAAAGGATAAAAAGTTTAGCTTTGTTGAAGTTTTAAGATCCAACAAGAGGTATTCAAAGCCAAATTTATAATTTGCTCACCAAAACATCTTGATGAAGGGACAGGTTTTCAACTTGCATACCACACACACGCACATATATATACATATATCGATAGAGCCCACCTTTAATTTTGGATCAGACCACAACCTGCTGAACCCTTGCGGACTTCCATGATTTAGACCATTTTGAAAGGACCATTTCTTATTGGAGATCTACCATCAAATCATTGCAAAATTATATAACCAAGAGCCCAAGACCCATTCTCCATTCTCTTGATAATGTTCTTCGACATTTGGGCACATATAACCACTTGTTTGTTGAGGCATAGTTTAAGTCTTTGATAACACTCTGCCCAAGCATTATGATTTAGCAATAAATCTGAGTGTTCTGAAAGTCAAAACCTTCTTCCAGTGTCTTCCCCAGTTCTTTGGAAAGGAACCACCATCAAAATGAAAGAAGAAAGCAAGTGGGTGCCACAAGACAAAACCTACATTAGATGCCTAACTTCATTTCAGCCTTCGCAATTGATTCTCTGAAATTACTTGCCTTGATATTATGAGCTGAAGATATGTTATAGAAAACTATTTCACCATGGTTCCTACTTCCTTGGCTATCAAAACAACAGGCATTGGATTGACATTAGCTCCCACCACTGATTGCTTAGAAGAATTTTGCTGAAACTGGTATCTTGAAACAAGATCGTCTTGAGTTTAAATAGATCAATCAGCACAAAAGGCAATGGAATCATCAATGTCTTTCAAATTAAAGATCTTGAAATCACAATCCAGATAAGTCCAAAACAAGATACATTAACTTGTACCATGAATCATTTCACATAACTTCAACCCAACTAAGCCTTAATCTCAAACTTGGTAGGGTTGGCTACATGAATCCTTTTCCTCCATTCTGTTTAGAAGCGTTTCACAAAATTTTATTACCAAAATAGTGTTGCCTATTCTACCTCATCAAACTTATCTCAAATTACACAACCACATTCATTTCTTGTACCATGTTGAACTATGAAGAATAGAAATATATATTGTTTGCTTCAAGAAATTTATTACCACTCCAATTCCCATTCATCCTCCTTGCTTTTATGCTAAAAATGAGGGAGAGGCAGCATCAGATTGGAGGCTTCTTCCGCATCAAAGTATCTACATCGTTTCTCATTTATCATAACTGGGAAGTAAACAACAAAAATGCCTAGTAAGATCAATTTACACTAAAAATGGCAGAAACCATATCTCAAGAAGACTCTAGGAACTGTGACCATGACCCATCATAGTTTGCACTTGGCAAATTGACCTAGGACAATATTTCGAGTGTAAAGTCATTAATGAACAATAAGTCATCAAGGATGCTTCATCTCTTAAATGAATACCATGCTTGACTTTGATAAGCTTTTCCTCCAATCCTCTTAGCATTGTAGCTAAAACTCAAAAAAATTATGGATAGCCCCATCAATCATACATACTGAAATTTACCATGATTGCACCATTAGAGTTAAATAAAAGCAAGTATTATAACGTTTGGACAAATTTTGATCAACATCTATTTAAAAATGAATAGTTCAGTATTCTGAATGATCAAAATTCAAAAACATCAGGGCCCCTTAATTACCATAACCATAACTATCCATCCTTTTTCCAACTATCTGGGTCAGATATCAGATAACCCTTAGTTCTCAAGTGGAATTCATGACATAACGCACCTTTTCTTTATTATAGATATTCCTCATTCATTGATTGGGAGCTTCATCATTAAATTTACAACCTAATACTCTACAGGAAACAAAAGGAAATGCAGAGAATCTTCGACATCATTTGCGGCTTCCCCTTGTTGTTGTAGGAAAGACATAATGCTCATGCATCCTTATAACATGGTTTGGACACCTTAATTCTTCATCACAGTTTCCAAGGACACCTTAAGTCTTCATAAGACAGTCCCAGGACAACTTAAGTCTTCAATAGATGGTCAGTTTGACATCTTAGATCTTCATCAAATGGTCAGGAGATATCTTAAGTCCTGATGAGATGGTTTGCCGATGCAGTAAATTTTCATTACACAATAGGAAGACATCTTGAGTCTGCATCAAACAGTTTGAAGCATATTTTCTTTACTAGATGGTTTGCACCCACCTTAATTCTTCATTAGACATTTGGAGGACACTAAGTTTATTTTATCAAGCAATTCATAGACAGTAGACACCTTATATCGTCAGATGGTTTGTGGACACCTTAAGTCTTGATATATAATTGAGGGGCACCATGGGTCTGCATCACATTATTTAGCAAAGCTATACATCTTCATTATTAATGTTCAGTTCTTTTGCATCATCAAAGATGTCTGAGGACCAATAGATCTACATGGTAGGTCAGCACCTTCCATTAAAGGGCAAGTTTCAGTGCTGATGGCCTATGTTGAAGCTTGCTTCTCATGGTGGTAAAGGAAACAAGTTTTGAGACATCAAGCTTCATCTATTATAGTTAATGAGGATCCATTCAAACCATAAAATCACTAGGGACAAGCCCTCCCCCTGAGGTTGGCCAAATCTACCTTATAACTGGAGCCTTTTAATATCAAGAGAGCTCCATTTGAAAATATTTAGATTGGGAGAAGCCATATTTGAAACCTGTCAGATTTAATAGCAAGATTATACTCTCCAATTGTCCTTACTAGAGTCTAATTTATTTATGTACTCCAACAATCCCCTATCAGAGTGCATCTATGCTATTCAGTACTCCTTGATTGGAGCTTAACCAAATTTATGCTTTGAATACCTCTCTACTGGGATCATCCACATTTTTTCTTCCAGCAGCTCTTAACTGGAATTACAAGTTCATCATAAGCCACAATAACATTGTTTTGACTTCCAATACTCTCATCTCAATAGGAAAATGTGCAGACTCTGAGTATGTTTTCCTTTCAATACCCCTCATGTGGCTAAGGGGTTTTGGTGCTAATGATCTATGTCAGCACCCAGCTCCTAAAAGGACAAGGAGAAGTTTTGAGGCATTTGATTTATTCTCCATCATTATCCATAAAAAGTAACACTCAAGACTATGAAAAAAAGTTAGAAACAAACAAAATTGGGTCCAGTGCATAACTAGAATCCTTAGTTTGCCCATACTTACACAATAGCTAAGATTGGGTACAGGGATCTCAACCACTTAATCAAAGGTCACCTGATTCAAGGATGGAACTGAATGTGGCTCTAATGAAATCATGCAACATGTTTCACCAGCAATCAACAAATCTTAGATCATTGTTACCTATAGAGAAATTTGTTGCATATGTTGAATCCTATTTACAAACTTAAAAGTCATTTGTTTCTTAGACCCTGTATATGTTATAAGGTCCAGATTCATGATGTAAAATTTCTGAAGGAGAGGTGATGTCAAATTTCCATCTTAGATGTTCGAAATGTATTTTGCACAAGCACTGTTGTAGCTCAATTCTATAATTTTAGCTTAAATCTATCTCTATCTATATCCTATAAATATTGGTTATCAATGAATAAAATGCATTAAAGGCATAAACTTAACATACCATGTTAAAAATTTTGGATCATATGTTCCATAAACAACATCGTAGTGCCCATCCACCGAATCCACCAATTCTAGGTCAGACGTTAACATATCCCACCTGCATAGAGTCATTCTCAAGAAAAGTTTAGTACACAAAGTTTAGTATAAAAGGCAGAACATACAATTTAATCAACTTACTCATTTCTCTTATGCCTATCAAGGCTGAGAACCACCTCAAAGACAGTATCCACATTTGCATCAACAACTCCAACAGACTTAAGAAGGCAACCTTCTGCACCCTGCAAAAGGTAAGCACATATTGCATCATACATATCATCTCCAATTATTTAAAAAATAATGTGAAACTAAAATACTTCAAACATAGCCAAATTGAAATTGAAAGAGCAAATTGACTTTATTCAAACAAAAAAAAGTATGAAATAAAACAAAAGGTATATTTCAGATTACACTAATCAAGAAATCATGAAGGAAAATAGATTAGACCAAACAATTATGACTATTGAGTAAACAAAGAATACTTTTGTTAAAATCAAAAAAATCACTATATATGAATTTCAAAAAAAATTGAGAAGTTTAATTTGTAGTCAAATTAACAGAACAAGTCATAAAATACATCTTGGATGCAATGTCATCTGCAAGAATATTGCATAGCATGCTTATCTGCACTTGTCCAGACTTGATTCATATATTCTTTCTGCATATTATATACAATATTCATGAATGTTGCATGGCATTCCTTATTATATTATCATAATTTTTCATATTTAATATCAGATTTTATTTCTGAAACATTATTTTGTTCACATTAGAAATCAGTCTTATCAAAAGGTCAATGACTAGAAGTGAAACCAAAATTTCCAATGATGATTCTGTCCCCATAATCAATAGTGCTCAATACACTCCTCTTGATATCCCGCCATTACTTTGCAAGACTCGGCAACTTGAAAAGACACTGTATCTCCATTTTCAAGTTATATGAAGTAACTGCCAATTTCTCTATTCCCAAACCAAACCACCTTTCTTGCTTCTTCCAAGATGGCTGTGCAAAACATCACCAGTCCTGACTAGAGGGTAATTTTAGTAATCAATCAGTTTCATTGGTTGTAGCATTTAAAATGTGAAGTTACCTTCTATCTTTATGCTAATGTAATCACCAATGATGCCTCAAAACTTATCCTTTTCTTATGAATATATACTTTTCACTGGAAAGTATTCTTGAGCAGCTTTAGCCTTCTATAAATAGGAGTGACAACATATGGGGTAGCTGACATAAATACCAGATTTCACTCATGTACAGTGCAGCAATTTAAAAGTCAGTAATCTTACTAAAATGTAACTGAATTCACCATCCATAACCCATGAAAGCAAGAAAAAAAGGTACCTTCAAATCAGCCACATCCTCAAAAATTCTTACACCTAGAAACCAGAAAAACAGAAAAGATATTAAAGATATAACTAAAATATCAGAATGACAAAACAATTCCAGCAATATTACAATTTAAGATTCAACTGGAAAAGAACATGCTTCCTCATTCATTTTGGCATATTAAACATATAACATCAAGATATAAGTAATGGCATAACATGTCAAATTTTCATGAATGGTAGAGGACATAATTTCCCAAGACATTGAAGACAACAGGTCATTATAAAGACAACAGGCAACAAGCCTTAAAACTAACCATTTGGCTTCTGTGTTATGCACGTCATTTTTCGTCCAAACAATCCTATACCAATTGATGACTTGATTTTATTTGTAGCTAAATGTCATGTCAATTTGGCATGACCATGTAAATCATTTGTTTGTCAAATAACAGAACTGCTTAAATAGTTGTATCTTAACTTGATAGACTGAAAACCTTGATGCAAAATAGAAGATGACTCAACGCCCATCAGCTAAATGTGAAGTGTGAGCTAAATTTTATATTCTGTTAGTCATGAGAACCTGATTTTGAGAACGAATGGTGATGCTATGATTAACAAACTAAGGAGGATACTTTTTTGGCACATCACTTGAACACAATATTTAAGTTCTGCTTCAAGAAGCTAAGGTTGATGGGGACGATTTTAAGTTTCTAAAGTAGCTTAACTCCCTTTTTTATTCATTTAAACGAAACCCCCCTTTATGGCCTTTGCTCAAGGGCACTGACCAAGAACAAAGAAAATTCACACTTTGCTATTGTAATCATTCTTTGAAATCTTCTTGTGCACACCTCCATTTGAAATTTAGCCAAATAATGGGGTCCTTTGACTTGGAACCCTTGCACATTTTAAAATTGTTATCTAAGAGAGGCTACTAGAAATCATCAAGAGGATAATAAAGACATCAAGTCAGAGATGGGTTAATTTGAAAAGAAAATTTACCATAGAGAATATAAAGGCGTATTTAGATTCCTTGTTTTGATATCATTTGCAAAAGGCATCAGAAAAGGAATCCAAGAAAGTTGTGATCATGTCTGATCAGGATCGGCATCAGGAGTTTGATATAAAGACCATGAGCATGACTCATCATATAAACTACTACTTTGAAATGATTAAAAAGAAAAAAAAAACCTGCAAAGTAGAACCTAAGTAGTTAGTAAGTAGCAATTAATCCTCTTCATCCCCGATGACAATAACTAGTTCCACAAAATGGATTTGAGATCATAGTGTTTATGAACTAAGGTGCCCAATGAGGATTTTTTTCCATCATATTAGTCTATTTTGGTGGAACCGCCCTTTCAAAGGGAAAGTATATCCTATTTTGGATCCTCAAGGCATGGACAAAACATGGTACAGTTCTCCTTAAGTATATTGTATTCGTGACATACTAATACTAACGAATTACAGATTCACAAGTTATAGTCAATGATAATATTTTATCACTTGAATTTATTATTAATTAAGTACTTGATTAATATAGTAAATTACGTGGCCAAAAGAGTGTCACATGGTAAGAAACAGCTAGAACATTAATAACAAGGCTAAACGCCTAAAGCCATCTAACTGAGTTGAGCAAAATTTAAAAGAACTTTTGTATGTTAGAATATCTTGTTAGAAAGTTAATGATACTTCTCACAATATCCATTATAAAAGCTTCATAAAACCAACAGAATTCGAAATTGTGCATACTTTTTTTAATGACAGCATGGCCAGCTACATATATGTTAAGATTGTGGTTACAAGAAGTACGGACACCCAAGAACTCAAGGATTCAACATTACACCCCTTGACATTATATCTCATTACATGATACAACATCCTCAATTGCCACAACCATAAAGTGAATAATCTAATATTAATTTCATTGGTGCATTTACTGTTTTGGTTCTGATAACAAAATCAAAACAGTATTGTAAAAACATTATAGGAGCCCAAAATTTGTTCTCCCACAAGGTGTTCAGGCACCTATTTCGCTAAATATTGCAGTATGATATATTCTAACCATCATCTGATGGTCTCCTATGCATGCTGCAGGCTGTTCAATCATTTATTACAAGACCTCATAAACTATCCACTTGAGAACCTGAGTAGATAGTGCATACGGGACTGACCAATAACTATAATATGTGAAGCTCACCTTCCATTCATGATTACATATAAGATAAATCTACATGGACATGGGATATTTAGTTGTGACTATTGTTTCAACTGTTCCCCACCCTGCTGATTAATTTGCCAAAAATCAATCCAAATGTTAATATAAGACATAAAATCTTTAAAAGCCATACAACAATCTTTTGGTCTGTATGTGCTAGAAATGTGATATGTTTGAAGATGACCACTTGACTCAGTGAACCTGTTATTTTGAAATCTTAGACAACCATGTCATGCTTTGAAATGCACTTAAGTTGTTCAATTATCACTGGATACTTGTACCATACACATCAGAATTTAGGAAATGACACCAGAACACAATTAAGTGATGGCTACCATTAACAATACGAACGCATCTCCAATCCTGAGCTTCAAAAGCATCTCCCATATCACCATCAAAATATGTGCTTGTCCTCACATTAGTTCCGAGATCTGAAGACTGCCGAAGAAGCATCTCTGGACCTGTAATTGCAAATAATCTTAAGAGACCTGTAATTGCAAATAATCTTAAAATTTTGATAACATCAGGAATTATTTTAGACGAAGTTAGCTGAATGAACAATAAAAATGCAAGTGAAAGTTTCCCAAAGAACAAAGGTGACCCTAGGCTTATTTCCTACACCACCTGGCCACTTAGCTGGGCACAAGAATTGAAGTATGATATATCATGTCCATACCAATCAAGGGTCAGCACATGTGCCAACACTTGGCACACATTGGCACAAAGTATATGTAGGCCTATAGAAATACTTGGAACTGGCATGCTAACACTCAGGATTTTAAACATATAAGAATATGAACAAATTTTAAATTAACCCATAATAGTCCAAAAAATAATTGAAAAAATATTAATAGTTCCTCACAAATCAATCATAAACTTGGATAAACTATCCAAGAGTTATGTGGATTGCAGTCTAAAATGTGCATTCCATAATTTTAGAGTAAGTTGTCACAAGGTCTTAAATCCCGTGGGATGGGATTGTTCCAATTTTTCTATGGAACGGGATACGCGCTGTCTCGCCCCATCCCAACACTTGGGACAAAGGATGTCCCAAGCCGTTCCGATCGGAACGTCGAGATGCTAGAGGGACTACCCTATCCCGGCACATGAGATAGTCCCCCATCCCAATTTCCCACTGGGACCTGAATTATTGGTTTATCGCATAAATTATCATTACACAACTATTTTATACATGAACAAAACAAATAATTTTAAAGTTCATGATAAAACCACAAGCAGGCATGTAGTACTTTAGGACTAGGTTTTTAACCCCTGTTATGCAGAATAACAATCATCTTTTGTTAAGATGTCTAATCTATATATCAGGCCTCCATATGGTCACCGAATAAAGATAAATATTTCACGGGATAAGAGTTTCAAACCATCTCCAGTAGGACTAAAAGTTTGTTCAGGATGTTCTAGAACATGTCTAAAACAAGAACATAGGGTAAAAGCTCTTTCCACAATGTATTGGCTTGCAATGATGCATATCAAAGTGAGACACATTGACACAAGCTGAGTCAAATCAACATGCACCAACACAGATGATGTAGAGGTAAGCACCCATATATTGTACGGATAAGCTTCTAGCATTGTTTTGTATTGTCAAAACAATACACTAAGGATGAGCAACTTAAGCCTCACTTGGCATCTAAATAAGCTTGAGGGTTAAGAAGGAGCATATCTTTACAACCAACCATCAAATCCATAATTACAAATGTGAATAATAGATAATTTTTGTACTTATGTTCTGTTTATTCCAATACCTAACATTGATATCATTCGACCATAAAATGCTAAAGATAGTGTGAAGCATAATGATGATCTGTGGCATGAATCTCTAATTCATTTAATAGTGTACATGGACAAGCATCAATAATACGAACTTTTTGGTCAAGATGCTAGAATAGGTATCCCCTAAAACCATTATCACCATGGAGACCATGGAACTCTGGTTCATAGGTTAACACAACATGAAAACACAAAGTTACAAGTAATGTTGTTACATGATTCCTCAAGCTAAGTCAACATGTTATGCTATCTAAAAAAATTAGCTTCAGGCTAAGTCATGAGGAAGTTTGGAGCATTCTTGTGCCTGAAATCATGGATTTACAGACACTGAAATGGAATGGTATTGTTAGTACCATACCATTCCAATGCAAAACTGGCATCTGTACATGCACCATACCGATTTGTACTAGTGTTTAATGTCACACACTATATACTGACAATACCAGTCAATACTGATTAACATCCATAAAACTGGTATCGAGAACCATATTGATATATTACTCATTTGGAGTGGTATAGTTAGTATGGTATGGTTCGCACCTTGTATCAAAACAATCTTCCAACACTTTTTCCCACTCCGAGCCATGATACCACCCGAAGATGGGTAATACTGGTCAAACCAGGTGGTATGGGGTGGTTCCTCTGGTTTGATCCGATTTGGCATATGGATTGAACCACAGTATCGATATGGTACAGTATGTTCAGTATAGGATGGTACAGTAGAACTTGGTACTGATAGTTTTTCATTCTTTTTTTAAGCTGTCAGTTTCAATGCATACTATATCATTCTAATAGAAAAACAGTGTAGGGTTCCATACCAATATTTGAAACCTTGTCGAAATTGTATTCACTATTATGGTGAGGCTACATTGCATGCTCAATGGTTGCCACTCTATCTAGGGTGTACACAAACTATAATTCCTATTTCTTTTCCACCAAGCCATGGTTCGCTCACACTAACATGTGGGTATAACTCCCATGATTGATGGTTAGAAAAAACTTTCAAAGGACCCAACTTTAGGTGCTTGGTTCTCTTTGCATAAATCTTGGTTGGTCCTATGCGATGAAGGCACAAATACTCAATATACAAGTGATAAGCACTTTGGGGCCAAACTAGAGTATTGAAAAGAAAGCACATTTTATGGAGCTGACTGGGTGAGTGGAAGTGCAAACAAGTTACCAGAAATCTATTGCTTGGATTGAGCCATATTAGGATGGAGACGTGATTAGATAGAATTCCTAGTAGCATGCACTATTGGTTTTACACGATTTTATAAAGATTGATTAGCCGGTAAGCTCGATATGAAAGGCATTTTATGCAAGTTTTCCTTTAATAATTGCACATCCAGATATATGATCATTTTGCAACTCCTAGATGGTATTAATCATGAATCAGAAAATACATTTGGAGTTTGCCTAAGCACCATACAAGAACAAGAATGATGGAAAGACTAAACAGTAAAAGTCTTTTGTTCATGATGGAGGTGTTACACTTTTCTCTAGTAAGGTGGGCGGTCACCTGGGAAGCACGGATACGGCAAAATGGCTGCTGTACCAGTGCCGGACACATTTCCAATACGGAAATGCCGAGGACACGATGCGGTACATATCCACCACGTGTCCAGCTGTTTTCCCTCTCTTTTCTGGGTTTTCCAACATCGGATACGGCTGGGTACGGCTAAGATATGGCTGGGTACTGAAACATTGATGTTTTTATGTTAATCTTTATAGAATTTTTGTTGTAATGACTATGAATAAATGATGCTGACTTTTCAAATATAGGTGCTCTTGAGTTATGATTTGTGTTTATATGTTAAATTTATCTTAAGTATTTATGCTTCTATGTTAATATTATATTAATTTTATATTTTTTAATATACCATATCCCAGCCGTATCGTATCCTATATGTTTAAGAATATGTCATATCCCCGTATCTATATCGTGCCATACACGTGTCCCATATAATATGTGTGCTTCCTAGGCAATCACACTTGCAAACACTTGTGGTGTCTTGCCATGAAAGGGATTCTTAAACTCACCTGAGACTCGCACCACCATTCGCATTGTGGTTTGGATAATATCATAATATGTTTGCAGCTTGCCTAAGCACCAATCAAGGATCAGGAAAATGCAAGAATGGATCATCCATGATAGGGTTTAAAGAGATATTCACCAAACTTTGACTAATAGATCCATGTAGGGGCTGTATGTTAGCTCTAATTGGATAAATTATACTTATAAATGCTGTAATTAAATTTCAGGTGTTTAAAACAACTGTTTTGGACGATCGAAATTGCGACTGCAAAGTGCATTCAGAAAGAGTCCAAAGCTTGTAATTGGAATTATAAGCAAAATTGGCCACAGTTCCAAGTACAAGATTTGTCATAATTGGAAGCAGCACTTGAAGGAGCCCCTCACCAACAACCATTGAAATTTAATATTATATAGTTTTCACAAATTAATTGTAACTTAATTATTTTAATAAATGTTATAAAATATAAATCTATTGTTATAATAATATACAATTATTATGATATCAAATAAAAATTATTGTTATAACAATAATAATCTATCTGCTATTATTATGTTGCTAACATACTTATTTAATTATTGTTGTATCATGATGATTCTTATTATAATCAACATATAATATAATAATAATGATTTATATTGTAATCTTTATTACATGGTAAAAATAGTATGCTATATGATCATAACATACACATTTAATTATTATTGTGTCATAAGAATTCTTATTATTATTTATATATAATATTAAATCCTAATCATAATCATATTATAATAACTATTACAATAATAGTTAGTACTTATTATAATAATATATATTATAATTATATTTATAATTATGATAATATATGATTATTAAATATCAAGTTATTCTATAGTGATAGAATTAGCATAGTAATTATTGTTATAATAATCCAATAATAATTTAACAATCATACTAAGTTTTCTGTTATAATTGTAGAAATTGTATCATAACTATTATACTATATAGAGAAAGTATAAAGTTCACTGTTTCCAAGGAGGTAACCTGATCGGATCATTTGCAGGGTTACCATATCTCTTTCAGCATTATATAACCAAAGACCTACAATTGCATTTGAGTTTTCGATTGCATGCAACCAAACACAAACAGATTTTGCAACGACAATTCCAATTGCAGCATTTCTAATTATAGCCTATTTTTGAATTGCAAGCAAACGGCCCCTTCACAAAATTTAGGTGACAAAAAGTCTTACAACTAAGCCATACGAAAGTGTCAACAGAGACCCCATAATGCATCAAGAAAAACATTATGAAACATAATAACAATAAAGAAACAAATCTGCATGACTCCATAATACAGACTCATATAGTTCACCTTTTCCTATTCTTATAAGCTTGGTCAAACCCTGTGCATATCGCCTCACTCTAGGTCGATGCCCTTCTAGGTTGAGTCTGTCACAATGAAACTTCAAATGAGACAGCTTTACATTACTAAGAAATTGGCATGTCAGAAATGCACTGAACAAAAAATCAGGCACTTGTAGTATCGTTTAAACATTAGAAAATAAATCATACTCAGAGTCCATGCTTAGTCTGTTTCTGTCACTCCCTTTGAGAAGATCATACTCAGCCTGTTAGAGAAATTTATGAACCTTAGATTATCATAGGAATGCTAATGCTTAGACAAGAAAAAAGGAAAAAGAAAAAGAATCAGCTACAAATGTTATTGGGATTGATTGTGTAACATAATAATCGACACACAGAGATAAAAAATAACCAATGATACCTCAACTGAAAAATGCTTGCTAAGGGATCATTAACATGCACAATAGGTTAACACGAATTCAGTTGCATATTGTTTATGACCAAAAATATTCCTGACTCCAGCTCTGTGAAGGAGTCTGATCATGCCATATTGCCATGCACCTAAAAACCAATCATATTTTAGACTAATAGTTGCATACCTGTTGCTTGGCCTGCTCAAATGCCTCCATCCATTTATGTGCCTCTCCTGGAGAAGCACAAGCAATCTACCAGACACAACAACAAAAACTTAATCCCTGCACTAAACCATGATAATGCACATGCCTAGAACATCATCACCGCAATTCTTTTCTTTTTCAAAAGAATGCAACAAAGATCGAACAAAACAGAAAAAATTTTCCTTTTGAATAAGTTTCGAAAGAGAAGGACAGAATATCAGATGTTGTACGATTTATAGATTATGATAAATACGATGCATTTTCCACTTTCTATGTCTTCTAGTAGTCCTCTGAACTTACATAGTAATAGATTACAATGAACAAAAAAAAAAAGTTACATATTTCACATCATAAATGCATTATGAAATTGGACACATATCCATCATTGGGTTAGAAGAGTGAGATATTCATTGCATGATGTCTACAAGATGATATGTCTCAGATTATCAAGATGAAAACTTTTGGGAGCATATATTATATCAATGAACAAGAGCACTGAATTGAAGCATGTCATTAACCTCCTCCTCTCCCAGTGAAGAATGCACATGAGATCATTTTCATTTTCAGGAGTATAAGATATAATTACGGATGATCTTACAAAGATAAAATAGCTTTTGTTGTTTGTGTAAATGTGGATGTGGGTATTTGTTGGTGTATGTATGTGTGGTTGTCGCCTTGTCGTTCTGTGTGTGGCACATGCATGCATGCATGTGTGTGTGGTGTGTGAGAGAGGAGAGAGAGAGAGAGCCTCCTCCCTTAGGACCGCTCTCCAAACGAACAAACTATTCATAAATGTATGTATATGTAGGATAGTAATTCATCAGAAAACCTAAAACAGTAAAATGTGTATGCTAGTCTACTTGTTCCGTGTGCATACAAGACTGTGGTGTACATTTTCCAGCTGTAAAAACTGAGCTTTAACATTTGACTTCATTGTCAATGCTTTATAGTCCTCTCCGTGTATCATTCTACAACCACTAGTACACAAGATACTGCAAATGGCTTAGGAAGGCTAGCTTTGTACAATTATCTGGGGACCACAAACCAGTGCCGTGAGATATCTTAGAAGCCATCCAAACATGCCTCTGATGATAATAGAGCATGGGTTCTGCAGTATTAACTGACACTTAGTGGTTGCGATGGCCAATGAATGTTCCTCATATCTCTTGGATAGCAACAGTTATGGTTTCAGGGAAAGCAAAATTGCAAAATCATAACCAATCACAGAAAAGCAAGCAAGCAGTCGATATGCCCAAAATCTCCTTGACAGTACATCAATTGAGTTGGTTTGGACTTATACAAGGGTAATCAACAAGAATATTAACATCAATAAGGTTGTTGGCTCAAACTCTTACCTATCAAAAAATATATGTTCAAGTTACAAAGAGCAACAAGTTTACACATCTAAACTTTTCTCAAGTAATTGAATAGATAGATCCTCCCATAACAGATTGAAAATAGCAATAGTGCAGCAATGAATGTAATTTTAAATACAAAGATTTTAAACATTGACAGAATAATGAATCATGAAACTACCACTGACATAACATAATCAACAACCTGACAATTTGTACAGAAAATATTCTTGGATATTTCAAAATACAAGATTTTACAAAATATAATGTTTATACACTGCAAACTTAAGATATCACCTTCCAACAAAAACTTACCAAAACCAGTCTGAAAGGAAAAATCACTTACTTCTCCTTTTTTGGTCTGGTCCAATCGGTTGTAGAACCTGAGAACATAAAGTTCCTACAAATAATAGCATTTTCATCAGATCATTTGAACAAATAAACAGTAGAACAAATCCATACCTAACAGGAGGAAAGAATGGCAAACCAATAAACACAGTATATCAAATTTCCCATCTACTAATTTAAATTTCATTAAGTCTTTGAATATTACCCCATGATTGACTTTCCGACGCCCTACCTCCTCCACCATGAGAGTAGGACTTATAACACCTTTCCTAATGGGTTTCTGCAGAAATAGAGTGAAAAAGACTGCAATATAAGTATCTCAACTCCAGACAACGTGCATTCTTCTCATGTTACAGATATAACAAATTCGGCCAACTACTGTAAAATTTACGGTACCATATCTCAAGATTTATAGGCAAAAGTGATCAAGAAGAGATAAAGGTATTTTAATTCATAAAAAAAAGGAGATAAAATCCGAAACAGGTGCAATTATGAAGAGGTAACACAAAATACAATTAAAGCTAGACCTGGAGTAAGTTCACTGCATCCAACTGGAGGACACAGATCTGTAATTTAACTTAAGGAAAGCCTTCTGCAATTAATTCATTAATAAAATTAGGTCAGTTTCTTGATTCAGTCTTCTATGTTACAGCACCTTTTTTTTTCTCACCTGAAAAATCCTAGACATTTGAGAGCTTGAGGATCAATTAATAGACCAGGTCAAGAGTCCATTTCATCAGTCACAGGGTCAAGCCCGTCATAAAATTTGTCAGCATCCTCATTTGACAGAGGCATTACATGATGTAAACATGTAGGGTCAAGCTGTGTAAGCAATGAACAATTCTAAGCCACATGTGAGCCTTATTAGTTCAAATGACAATAAAAACTATAAAATATTTACCTCAGGTGTATTATAACAGAAGAAATTCAGTACAACTTTGAGCTATATAATAGAAGTTCTAGAGAAAATATCAGTGCATTATGTCCAACACGAATGTCTGTGATTGGTTCTACCCTTTCTCATTTTTGTTTCTTCTTTAAATCTTTACTTAATCCTTCATTTTCCTGCTTTAATTTCTAACTACTTGTATTTGACTACTTTCAATATCAATGAATATGGTGGTGGATAACCCCTCCTTATCTCAAAAAATAAATAAATAAATAAATAAAAATAAAAAGTAAGAGTTCTACTCTAACTTGTTATCATCTTATATTTCCTGCTTTTTCATGGTAAAGATGACTTAAGACTCCAAGTTTTAAAATCCTTAGGGTGCATTTGGTTAGCCATTAAAAAAGTATTTTTTTGCTTTATGATTTTTAAAAAGCAAAAATCAAAAAGCAATGTTTGGTAACACCATGAAAAGCAAAAAGCAAAAATCAAAATAATTGCTTTATATGCAAAGCAAATATTTTTTGCTTTCTAAAACTTGCTTTTCTGCTTTTTTTGCTTCCCCACATCTAAAACACCAAACCAAAAAGTAAAGAGCCCGAACCCTTCTCCCTCGTCGAACTCCTCACCTCTCCACCCCTTCTCCCTCCTTTCCTGAACCCTTCTCCTTCATCGAGCTTTTCACCTGCCATTCCCAAATGTTGCTTTTTGCTTTATAGCAACGTAATTACCAAACATACTTTTTGCTTTTTTACTTTTACTCAATAGCAAAAATCAAAAAAAATAAAATGTACTTTTTATAAATCAAAAATCAAAAAGTGTAACCAAACGCACCCTTATTTAACCACATGAACAATCATCCTGAAATGCTTGTTTGGATGAACATCCTTATCCAATAGAGTTAGTTAAGCCTTAATTGCATATCATTGGACTTTTCATGATTTATTCTATGGTTTCTTCGTCTTGAGTTCTTTTGCAGCAAGTGATACAGCTAAAGGTCCTTAAAGACTTATCAACAATCCAGCAAGCAATTTTTGCAATTGTATTATGCTATAGATGATAGAAGCTTTCATTTGTT
Source organism: Elaeis guineensis (assembly GCF_000442705.2). Lineage (NCBI taxonomy): Eukaryota > Viridiplantae > Streptophyta > Magnoliopsida > Arecales > Arecaceae > Elaeis > Elaeis guineensis. The sequence continues at coordinate 4,485,714 of NC_026000.2, forward strand.
CTCCTTGGGCTCCTCCATCAAAGGGTTTTGCTGTTGGTAGGTCCTGGTTGCGATGGAGATAGGTATGGAGAAATAGAATGGAAAGTTTAAAAGGTTAGGTGTTTGGGCATTAGCCAAGCTGTAGGGTGCCTGAAAAAAGGATGAAAAGGTTAAATAGCATTGAAGATGGCAAGGTTGAAGGAGCTTTTACCATTAAACAAAGCAAGGAGAAGTATAGTGTTATCTAGAACATTGAATCCTTAAGACATGATTCGCCATACTACCCCATACCGGACAATGTGGGACATACCGTGCCGTACCACCCCATGCCGACACTACCGTACTATACCATTCTGCATACCGACACTATAATAAGATACTACCGGTACGGAGTCCGAACCAAGATGGCAAACCTTGCCTTAAGGTATGGACTGTAGGGTGGAGGATTGGTAAAGTGGTGTCATGGACAATGACATAGAATAACAGATGGTGATTGTGATTGATGGATTAATTAGGAGTTTTCAGGAGAACGAGGATCATCTAGGATGATGAAGTTTTAAGGTTTAGGTAAGGAAGACCCGCCATATCTTGTGTAGTTTGGAGCAAAGTTTTAAATCTAGTGGGATTGGGCATTCTGATTTTTCCATGGAACAGGATAGTGGACACCTTATCCCATCTCCATTGGCATTCGTTGTCCTGTTTGAGCATCCCAGTGGGTATCTCTGTCTCTGTTGCCTTCTTCTTTCCTTCCTTCCTTTCTTTCTTTTCCCTTTTTTCTTTCCTTTCTTCCTTCTTTCCTTCATTGCTTTTCTTCTTCCTTCCTTTCTTTCTTTATTTTTCTCTTTCTTCCTCTTCCTTCTTCCTTCTCTCCCTCCTTCCTTTCTTTTTCTTCTCCTTTCCTTCTTTCTTTCCTTTTTCTTGTTCTTTCTTCCTTTCCTTTTTTCTTTTCATGTTCTTTCCTTGCATGGATGGGTTTTAGTCCCACCCCATCCAAGTTCTCATTTTCTTATCAGAATGGAATGGGACAACCGGAATTCCCCCAGAATTGCCAAGATTTAAAACTGTGGTTTGGAGTATTCAACGGTGTCTACGTGGAACAAGAGGACACGAACATAATTATTGAAGCTCCATGAAGAATTCTTAAGTTTGAAACTAAACGAAACGGCTTGAAACAAAGCTAATGATCAAAAACAACCATGTTGTATGGTTCATGCTGACTAATATCATCGTCAATAAGAAGTACTTGTCTGAGTAAATCTTCCGAGCCTCTTACTTCCCAATCCCACCAATTACTCGCCACCCCCATTTGTAAGTGTGATATATCGCATACAAAAGGCTATCATGCTTCTAATTCTAAACATAAATAATGTCCAATTTAGCAGTTAAGATAAAGATCAAAATTACATTCCCTTAATTCCATGCAAAACTCAACCACCGTTAGACTCAAGAAATTTGTATGAGACACATACTATGCAACCGATGGTCAATTAATTCAAAAGATCAATGATCAAAGTACGAAGGATAAAACCTGAATTTTCAACAAATAAACACATGGTTTTGTATTCCCATTATTGCATCACATTCGAACACAAAATCAGGAGGAGGTAGATAGAGAAAATTCGATGACCAAAGAAATATAACTTGAACACAAACCGGTCCAAGAAAATAATCAATCTTTAGAAAACACCAAAAGAAAAGGAAGGGAGCAAAAAAGGTTTTTCAGCCACGTGTTTCTTGTATTTCCAAACCAATTTTGATCATTCTTATATTTCAGTAACCACAATTCCGAAGAAACACACGCGAAGCCCTGATACTGTATCATCTAGCTCAAGCAAACTCAAAAAACAATCAATACTTCAAAGATCATAACAAAAAGATCAAAAAAAAAAGGGCCAAGAAAGGATCTTTTCTGAAGGATAGAGTATACTAACGATGCCACGGTTCTCATGAGGATCCCTCTTGAACATGGCGACATACTTGCCCCTTAGGAAGAGAAACCGGAGGTGGCAGTACTCGTGGCCGACCGAATTGACGCCGAGGTGGTAGACCCAGCCGGAGTATTCGAGCTCCCGGCCGCTCACGGTCCGTTCGACGATCTCCTCCGCCCCGTTCTCCGTCGCCATATCAAACCCTTCTCCCTCACAAGAAACCAAAAGAACCCAAAGAAAAGAGAGAAGAGAACGATCTCTCTTTTCCTTGGTAGCGATCGGGGGAGGTAGGGTAGAGAGTGCCGTTGGTTATTGAAAGGAGAAACGGTAGGAGGGTGGAATATCTTATTTGGACGGGAGGACCTGGGGTGGGTGGCAGCGCTTTTTATAATCTGGAGTCGGCGGTCCGGGTGCCCATTTCCTTTTCATTTCCGGCATTATTATTTTATACGAAGAAAGGCCGTGGGACCCAGGAGTCTGATACTGTTATCTTTTTAGGTCTAGACTAGACTCGAAGGGTATTTTTGAGCTCATGGGAGGTCTTTTAGGACTTATAATTTAGGGGACGGAGAGAAGGCGGGGAGGAGCGGGTCTTCTAAATTACATATTTAGATTTTAGGCATGGTCTACTTTTGACTCTAATAAATTTGTCCTTTCTCCATAGTTTTTTTTTAAATATATTTATAAATATATGCCACGTAGCGTGAGATCATTTTTCAGTTCAAACTTTTGTGCACCACCTTTGTCAGAATTCTCGGGTTGGTTTGCTTGACCAGCTTCCCGAACGATCTCAATTAAGTTAATAGATGGACCGGCATGTTCATTATCCAACGTTAATACATGATGTCCAAATAATTTGTTCTCGTGTTAAAGTGGCTCATATTAATTGCATGACCTTTATGTTCAAAACCTTATTCTATCAAAAAATATATATATATTTTTTAATAATTTAGAAGGTATGCATAAGTTAAAAGCTGGTTATGCATCTGTACTACGAGAGTACGATAAGGATCATTATTGAGGAAGATTTTCTGATGGTCATCAGTTAGATACTGGAGGAGACCAAGCACCGTAATACTCATCCATTTTTTGATGATATTTAATAGGCCACCAACGAGTGTATTGCAGTGTCTGACTAACATGTATTTCGGAAGACAACAATGCAGCAGATTGGATGGCATCATTTATTACGAAGTATATTGGAGAGTGAAAATGACATCAGGGCAATGACTACTATGAGTCCTGCAGGATATTCTATTTTCTGATTTTTTGAATGCTTTCGACTAAATTTATCGAAATGTCGAACTGTATTAAAAAAAAAAAAAAACTGCTCTCAGACTAGATTTGTCAGAACACCCGATTGTACCCAAACAAAAAAAAAAAAAAGCCGGTTGTGCAGATCTAGGAGTTAGGAGAGTGCTGGTTTCCGTCTCTATCAACCCAAAGTGATGGAATTAAAAGCTTGCGCCTTTTCTTTTCTTCCCTTTTTTTTACTTTTTTGCTGGTTGAATAGACCTTCAAGCTTGTCTACCCTAAATTTTATTAGCCATCCACAATAGGTTATACTTCAATGATCACATTTATACAAATATGAACCGATCAAGTCATACATTAAGACCAATCAAGCACCAGCATCGAGAAGGTTGGAGACGTGATCGCATCAAGTAGAGAAGTTATTGGGCGCATGATCGACTCACGATACTAGTGGCGTGGACACAATGCAAAATTGATCCCTCAGAGTCAGTTCCTCGCCATTAGCAAGCTTTAAAAGGGAGCCTTAGGCTGCGATCTCTCTGCACACCATCTAACTAATTTCTATGGAATTCTTTGGGAGAACCCATGGACTTCCTCTGCTATATTATTCTCAGGCGTAATGATCATTCATTCCATCTTGTAGAATTTTATTTTACACTTGTTGCTTTTCCACTCATGAGATCAAGCCTTCATTGGGTCATTTATTTATCTGTTGAGCTATTACTTTCTTATTTGCTTTAATTCTTTGCATCATTCTCTTCTTATTAGAAATTTCAAGTTTGTTTGCTATGGTATTCTCTTCTTAAGGGCTCCAAAGCTTGGATCACAGAGATTTCCAAGTCCACTTTGTAAAAACTATGCAAACAAATGGATTGCTAGACTATATGTTGATGTACAAATTGGAAGATTAAGTGCTGTAATTACAATATTGGGCCTATTTATGTTGCGAAATTGCAACTAATCTCCAAGATAAGAGCAGAAAATCTGCTGCAAACTGAATATTGGTAGGAATTTAGATCACAAACTGGTTGGTCATCTGTAGTTTTGAATAGTTCAATAGTTTGTTTGACTCGTTAATTTACAAAAATGCACAGCTGCCATGGTATTTTAGCTCCGTAAATGCTTCCATTTTTCGAAGATAGCGTCCGCAATAATGGACTTGCTCTTCTCCATAGTCCTGGAACTTGAGGTCCATGGTATTCCATTCGTGCTGAATTAGTGTCCCTTGTAGATTTGGTTACATGTCTACCACAACAAGAGAATTCAAAATTACTAATGATAAGAAAAGATATTTCAAGAAAGTCTATTGGTAATTCAGTCTGTTTTTACAGTTATATATGATCTGAAGTCTATTGGTAATTCAGGCTCTGTTCAACTTTGGGGACAAGCTTATATGACTATGGTCCCTGGGAAAGCTTCAAAAAAAAAAAAAAAAAAATGAATAGATAAGAAAGAAAGGAACCCGACTATTTAATTTACTCTTAATCTTTCAAGGCTCCAGTGAGGAAAAAATAATCAACAAGAACCAGCGTGAAAAGAAATTTCTTTAGAATGTTTCATCCTCTCTTTTATAAGTCAGCAAGGATATTCTGAGAAAAAGATATCAGAAATGTTTCAATCAACTTATGCGTGAAAAGAAATTTCTTTAGAATTTTCATCCTCTCTTTTTATAAGTCAGCAAGATATTCTGAGAAAAAGATATCAGAAATGTTTCAATCAACTTATATAAGAAGGCTAGCTAATGCAGTAATATGAAGCATAAAGCATACATAGCATGCCTGCTGTGTCCTCGAATCATCTTCTTCTAGACATGTCAAACAGATGCCAGAATCTCTAACAACCAGTCACAGATCCTGCACACCATTACTGGTTCACATTGCCGAAAGAACCATCTATGCATTGTCCCGCACTATAACAGCACATGAGCTACTTGCCTCATTATCCTTTAAGGGGCCCTTCTAGCTCCTTATCAGCCCCAAAGGTTAATTTAAAATGATTTTTTCTGCTTGTTTCTTTGATTCTTTTACTCAACACCTCACAATTTTGAATTTTCTCCGAAAAACAAAATTACATACAGCTCCTTTCTTTTAATTTCTGTAACAAGTAATTCGATCTATGAATAATATAGAAATTTACTAAATTCCAGATACATAAGCTCCAACAGATGACCGAATCTAGTATCATCTTTTCCTGATTCAGATAACCATGAATTAGGTTCCTTTGTCAGGCAACATTGAGGGATGTGATACTCCAAATAATGTTAATGCAGTTAGTTTTTCGGGTTCTTAATAATTAACACATATCAACTTTGCTCAAAAAATCATTAAAGCACATTTGCATCTTTTGCATATTCTGCAATTTGTATGTGTAGCAGGTTTGAAGAAAGTAAATGAATCATTATGCCCATCACATGACAAAATAACAATCCTTTAGTAATCCATACAAGCAATCTCCCGGAATGCAAGGAAAAGAACTGACGCATAACTTTGCTTGGAATTTAACAACTTCAAAATGGCTTTCATGAATTTAGCTAATATCTATTTAATTATTTTCATATAGCTCATATCTCTACAAATTATCTTCCAGAATGCAAGAAAAATAAGTGCTACATAACTTTCTTCCAACTGTGTTGAAGAAAAAAAGAAAGACTTCTTCTGAATCAGTCCACATTATGCAATGAAATCTATCACTGGATTCCCAGAATAACATGAACAGTGCGACCTCTCAAGAGAACAATTTGGAACACATATAGGCGACAACATATCTCTGCACTCACTTGCTGCAGGCTTAAAATGCTCGTCAGGTAAATAAATTATGATTTTCCATCAAAAGAAACAGGATTTCTGGTTAACACAAGCTGATGACTCCACAACTCTCAGTGTGCCTCAAAGATCTATTGCACCGAAGGAATGACAGACTGCAGGATATCTGTCATCAATGGCCCATAACTAGGTTCTGGTGGGACACATAGCACAGCAATGGCTGCGATCTGCGCAACCTCACATTATACTGGTAAGCAAAGCAAAATAGAAATGTAATCATGGAAAGTTTTCAGAAACTCCAAACAGCGGACCTGGCATAAGTGTTTCAGGTCCACTGTGTTTCTATCACAGGATCCACTATGATTGGAAGCTTTGATCTGTCAGGGAGCTGAGGCATAGCCTACAAACTAAGGTATGAAGTCTCAGATAAAATGGTGACCAAAATGAGATTTCTTCAGATAAAATGGTGCCAAGCAAAGTGATGCATACCAATGCGACAATAGAGTGGCATTGAGATGGTGCTGTTGTTTCTACTGGTTTTCTTCCCATCAGGAGCTTCAAAAGCATTACTTGGAAAGCATAAATATTACTCTGCAGCATAAAAGATCATGGGGGCGTGTGTGCAGATGAGATAAACCACAATTTTGTTAATATGCGATCAATGTCCGCAGAGCAAGCTTGCAGTTTGGAATTTCAATTTAAATAAGATCAGCATGCTTGCAGTTTGGAATTTCAATCTAGTCCAAGTTAGCATATAGCTATTAGTTGAAGGTTTGCTCAGCTTGAACCCAACTGAACTTGGCCTTTGTTGCTCCATGAATTGATTTTGATGATTACAAAATATTTGAGGGGGTTACTAATGATTTTGCTTGAAAAAAGATTTATTGTATTTCAGAGATAAAATCATAATTTTATCAAGTTCTGATTCGAAAGTTCAAAGCAAAAACAGAAGATTTGTGATCTATTGAGGCAATTTCACATTTTTTGGATGTATATTTTAGAGAAAATAAGTTTAAAGAAAAGATCGATCCCTGTCAAAAGGAGCTGAACGGTACGTATTTTTGGCTGGCACACCCAAAGAGAGACCCAGGTCGATCTCCAGGGTCGACCAGGTCGATCTGTTGTCTGTGTAAGTAAAGATACAGAATATCACTTTCTGTTTGCTCACAGAGGTCGTCCCTGCGTCACAGAGGTCGACCCCTGTGCAGGGGACGACCCTAGGATCGACCCCTGTGACGGAAAATTTCCGTAACGACTAGTTTTCAATCCATTTTGGCTGCATTTAATGCTCATTTAAAGCTCTCCAACGGCTCTAAACATATCCAAATTTCTCTCTAGCATCTATTGAAGATATAAAGGCACTTAAAGGAAAAAAAAATTATAGAGATTCAAGCATTCATTTCAGCCCTAAGTAAAAAGCCCTCTTCAAGCAAAAGAAGCTTTCATTTCAAGTTCACCAACCTCTCAAGAGCTCATTCAAGTCTTCAACAACTTAAGAAAAATCATAAAAACTTCCTCCTTGTTGTGTAAAGTATACTTAAAGTTTTATTTCTCATTAAAGGAGCTAAACTTGTATTTTTTGTCATTAACTCTTATACTCTGTTTTTGTTATTTCAAAACTTGGTTAGGTTGATCCAAACTTGAATTGATTGTATTGGGTTGGCTTGTATCTGAAAAATAAGTATTCTAGCTTGGGATAGCTAGAGTCGGAGGTACCGAGTTGTCTTCTTGTTGAATACATTTTGTGGATTTAAATTTTCAAGTAGGAGCTTGGGGAGTGGATGTAGGTACAAGGTTGGCATCAAACCACTATAAACTTGATTATTTGTGGTGTACTTACTTGCTCTCTATCTAATTTTTTTATTTTTTGTATTCTTGCATTTCATTTCTACACTTTGCTTAAATCCTTACTACAATAACTTGCTTATTATTATTTAATTTTATAGTTTTAAATTAATTTAAAATTTTAAAAATCAATTCACCTCCTCTTGGGTTGCATAGCTGGGCAATAGCCTTACATGGTTTTCGTTGCATGCAAGACTACTGAAGAAGCTAAAAGATATTAAGAAAGTCATTCTTTTGTTTTAGTAAAATTAAAAGGTCATTATTTAAGTGATATGTCATGGACGCAAATGACAATTCTTATTGGTAACAAATGATACGAAAGCACTATGTTTTCAGAATCACTACATGTAAAAAATGAATAGGAATGTTGCACATGGTAAAATATTTAATCCTCAGTATAAAACAAACTAATTAAAATTAAAACTATCACAATCTTTAAGTCATCACATAAAAGGTTAAAAATTAGGTTCTAGGTGCCCAATTTCATGATGTGGGTCATCATAATGTATATCGTATAATCATTGAATTATAATTGATTATACGCTCACTTAATACGTGCTGGTTAGGTATGGGCTAAGGGACATTCTTGCCCAAACCATGCCGGACTTGAGTTGATCTAAAACCACTACAATCAGTACAATGTGATAAACATGTGTTGGATAAATTGACCGATCTCCATAAATCGATCTCCAGTGCAGACGGCCGACATCCGACTCTGACCCTACAAATAGATGATTTTGAAAGGACTACGACGAGTATCGACTAAATAGGCCGATGCTACCTCACCGACCAATCGAACACCCCTCACCGACTCTGGATCGATAAGCAGTCGATGTTTGGACTCTACAGACAACAGACTAATTCGACCGTCGATATTTTAGAGTTACTAACCGACAGTCGACCTCTGACGCATAGTCGACCGACTCATTCAAATATATCATAACCGTAACGGACAGTTACTCCACTGATATCGTGCATAATCCGTGGAGATTAATAACCCACTATGAGATTACCGTCCTGTATTTATCCACCAAATGCGAGATCATATCCGACGGTTACGACCATCTACTCTATAAAAAGGGGGTAAGGCAACAGTTTCAGTAAGCCACTTTTACCTGTGCTCTGCCATCATCTTCATTCTAATTGCTTTGTCTAGTCTCCCTCTCTGACTTAAGCATCGGAGGATCTCCGTCGGAGAAACTCCGATCAGCGTGGATTTATTTTGCAGGTGCTCGTTCCGACGACAGACGACAAGAGAGTTGGCCGTAACAGATTGGCTGCCAGATAGGCGAGAAAGAAACTTGCGATGGTGAAAATAGAGCTCAACAATCAATAGCGACCGGATCGGCGAGACACTCTTCCCATCGGGAAGAGGCTCCTCCCCTCTCTCCGGTAGCAAAATCAGTCTTTGCACCCCGTGGTCACCACGGACATTCAGATTGCCGTGATAATGTAGCAAATGAATGTTCTTATGGAAGCGGTCAGAAGCCTCCAACAGCAGCAGACCAGCCACCACAACACCGGCGGAGTAACGATGGTGCATTCAATGCCATCCAGGCACAGTTGCCATCATCCACAGTGATCTCCATCTCTCCATCAGAGGCCATCTCGCTCTCTCATCGAGAGAACATTGACACTCGTAGCGTTCTCGAGCGCCACCCACCATTACGACACCCCTCTCCTTTCCAATTGGATCGGGTCAGGAAACGAAAATGACCACGAACACCATTGCTCTCCCTCTAATTTATCGGAGGTTCAACCCTGGAGTCTCCCACTATCGGCGGCTCGACGACTACGAATGTAAATTCGAAAAAATCGACCGCCGACTCGTCCAGCTTCAGATGGACGATCAGAAGTCTTCGAATGACTTCGACTTCCTACCGCCCAACCTCTTTCCGACTTATCTTGAATGAACCGATCCCGAGTCGGTTCAAGATGTCGCACGTGGAGCCTTACGAGGTTTACCGATCCAGTTGACCATCTTGAGAGCTACAAGGCTTTCATAACGATCCAGGAGGCAACCGATGCCCTCCTATGCATCACTTTCCGGCCACACTTGAAAAGCTGCTCGGGCCTGGTACTTCGGGCTTCGATCGGGAAGCATCCATTCTTTCAGACAGTTGGAGCATTCTTTCATGGCCCACTTCAGCACCAGCTGGAGCCGTCACGAACCTCAGATAGTCTCTTTTCTATCAAACAAGAAAGACCGAAATACTTCGAGATTTCATAGCCCGATTCAATGCAGCCACACTTGAGGTCAGGGACCTCAATGAAGACATGGCCATATCAGCCATGAAAAGAGGTCTGAGGGGTCTCGATTACATATTCACTAGACAAGACTCTCCCTTGACGTATGTCAACTTCTGAAATGTGCATACAAATATATGCATGCAGATGAAGGAGCTTCTGACCACGCCATACAGAAGGCAAAAGTCAGAAGAAGAAGAAACAGAAGAAAGAATAAGCTCTGACTGAATCAAATCGGCCACCTATCGATGAACGAGCTTCGTCTTGATGATGGAGTCTGAGGCCGAATTACGACAAGTATGACTCTTACACTTCTCTCTGCTCCCGTGCACAGATCCTCATGGAGATGAAAGGGGAATATCTATGGCACCCTCCATCATGAAAATGAGGAACCACGATCGAAGGAAGTATTGTCGGTTTCATCATGACCATGGATACGACACCGAACAATGCATCCAGCTCAGGAATGAAATAGAGGTCCTGATACGATGAGGCTACCTCAAAAAATATCAGAGAGATCCACCGACTTAACCTCCAGCCTACTAAAGAAGCTGTAAATAATCAGCCGATTGGGGAGTCATCAATATGATCTCCGAACGACTGAACTAAGAGATAACTCCCAAAGAAGAGTCGGTGAAACGATAAAAACTCAATGTAATAATTTCTCGAAAGAGGATGTTTGGAGAATTCAAACTTCTCATGATGAAGCTGTTGTTATTTTGATAATTAGCTAATAAAAATATGACAGATATTTTATTCTGCTCGACTTCCTTCCGAATATAACTACTCAGAGAATCAACTGCTTTAGTATCGATTATATTTCGATCCTCTTGCAAAAACCTCCTGACTGTGATTTTAAAGCGATATCAAGTATGCAGGCTTTCACTGTAAAGTCAAAGAATCTACTATCTGACACCGAATATACTTCGACTTTCAGTGTAAAAACCAGAAGATCGACCATTTGGATATCGAATATACTTCAGCTTTCACTGTAAAGTCAGAAGATCACTATCTCGACACCGACTATATTTGATTTCCTTGCAGAACCGACTTATCGACTTCAACTTGAGGCCAGCATTAGTGATGCAGACTTTCTCCACAAAAATCATACTGCCCTCATAGTCGGCTCTCCATTGAAGCAGCTGGCTAATTTGCCGATTTAGTATCAACTAAGAAAGGCAAAATACCAAGATGACCAAGATCGGATTAGAATCATATCGACATGGCCACGACAAGTCGAAGGATATTCGACTTGCCACCATTTATCAGACAATACGACCTATAAACTGACCAAGTTTCGGATGATGGATATTCACTTGCATCATTATCCTAACTAAATACGTCGGATACTACACGACTAGCAGATTCCACAAAGTCTACAAAATAGTCGGATCTACGATCTACATTCAGAGATTGTTCTACAAATAGACACTACAAATTCAACGATACAAAAAGCATTTTAGAAAAAAAGTACTTTCATTATCAAAAAGAAGGATTACAAAATTGGACCGAAGTTCGATTACATATTTTTTTTACAAAAAAAAAAAATTAGAAGCACCGACTCATCTTCATCATCGCCCTTTGTTCCATTGAAGAATTGACAGGCCCACCTTGGATCAACTTCTCCAACAAACTTCACCTTCCAGCTCGAAGATGGTACAACTTGAGTTAAGTTGCGAAGATGATTGACCGATCACATTGCGCGGCCAACCCTATCAACAGCCTGATCTACTTACCGCACCCTCCTCGTTGGAGCCCGATCGACGATCGTACCCTCCTTGTCGAAGCCTAGGCGACGATCACATATTCCTCGAAAGAGGAGCTAGAGGCGGGCTTCAGATTTTTGTCCACCGACGAAGATGACCTTGATCGCATAGTTGGGACGAGGATGTGGGATATATGGTAACGGATTGTTGACCCCACCATTGGCATCAGAAGTGAAAAGCTAACATTGGTCCGAAGCACGATGACACTTTCGAAACCGACCAATGGACAGACCCAATAATGAAAAACTTTCGGACCCAATAGAGAGTCGTTGGCCGGAATCTCGACCAACCACCCCCTACAAGAACCTCACCTATCAAGAAAACTATTCAAGGACTTAAGACTAGGAAGAAAGCGACAAGGGATAGTTTTCGCACGAGGATAGCTCTCTGATAGAGTTCTCCCATCAGAAAAGATAAAATAAGGGTGGATACTTGACTGACAGTGGCCCCTTTATATAGAGAAATGCTCGACGGTCCAAATGAAAGCGGTCAGATCGAGACCACATCGAATGACGACACGTGGAAGCATCTGGATCCATCATTGACCTGACGGTTTAACGCACTTGTATCAGATTGAACCACATCACCTCCAACTATGTGAACAACTCCGACCCAATGACGCCCCGACATATGGCGAAAATCTACAAGCCAGATTTAAATCGACGATATTTGACACCGGATCTTTCTGCTGATACGATAGCTCAAAGACGACAAAGTGGTTGATCGACCATACTTTAAAAAATACGGTGGCAGAGTCAGGATTCAACATGATAGATAACAACTCCTTTCATCCAAGACAACTGACCACGTGGCTACGCACGCGGCAACTCACTATTGGACTCAGGAGTGGGGGGGCAATTATTGGGATAAACCGACCGACCTTCATAAACCGATCAATCTCCAGTGCAGATCGACTGATACCCAACTCTAGCCCCACAAACAGAAGACTTTGAAAGCGACTACCGATCGAGTGTCGACTAAATAGGCCGATGCTACCCTCAACCGACCAACCGAACACCCCTCACCGACTCCGGATCGGTAAGCAGCCGTTGTTCGAACTCTACAGATAACAGACTACTTCGACCATCGATATTTCAGAGTTACTAACCGATGGTCGACCCTCGATGTATAGTCGGCCGACTCATTCAAATATATCATAACCGTCACTGATGGTTACTCCACTGATATCGCGGTGTAATTCGTGGAGATTAATAACCCACTATGAGATTACCGTCCTGTGATTCTATACCACCAAATGCGAGACCATATCCGACGGTTACGACCATCTACTCTATAAAAAAAATGGTAAGACAATAGTTTCGGTAAGCCACTTTTATGCTGTGTTCTGTCACTATCTTCATTTTAATTACTGTTGTCCGATCTCTCTCTCTGATTTAAGCATCGGAGGATTTCTGTCGGAGATAACTCCAATCAGTATGGATTTTATTTTGTAGGTACTCATTCTCGATAACAAATGATAAAGGAATTGGCCGCAACAACATGCAGTATGCTAAAACTACATATGCAACCAAGGTGATACGCCTTTTTTTCTTTTGGTAAGAAGATAAAGCATTATATCAGGGAACCGTAGAAGCTTACAGAAGTAAGACAAAAGACCAAAAACAGGCCCCAAAGGTGACGCCCTTATACAAGAAACTTTTGTGGTGCATCGATCCTCCTACAGAGACCTCGATATAACAACATATGGAAGTGATGTAGCAGAAGAAGATGTGATTGTTCTTCAAATAATCCATCACAGGAGCCAAAGAAAACAGCGAGTAAAGAAAAATAAACATCAGAGCCCCAGTACAGACTGTGGCATAGCAGCAGAGGCAAAGAGGGACGGTGGATTTAGACTGCCATATGCTGCACCCTGACAACATAACTACAAAAACCTAGAATATAACACATAACATCTGTATGAAAGAAATTGTTTGGCGATGAATTGTAGGCAAGAAATTTGACGGAAACATAAAAACCAAAGTAAAACAAGAAACATAAGGCAAGATCTCAACAACTCAATATAGACCCAATGAATAACAAAGTGGAACCACAGGCCGGCATTAAGTGAACAATGCTGAACATAAGATCCCTCAACAGCAGCAGCATCCCTATGAGATAATAAAACCTGTTAGCCAAAGTAGTAGAGCTTAGATCATTAGTGATCTCTAGGAAAACAGATGCCATAACCATCAGCTTGAATAAGAGAAAAACAATGGGTATCCACATCAGCCACGTTTGTGCGAGCAAAGCCGCCGAGCATAGCACTACCTGCCAAATAATCTGCCACTTGGTTGTCTTCCTTATATACATGTTATGCATGAAAAGATAGCAAAGACACCTGCCATTGGGATATTCAAACGATCATGCTTGGGAGAAGAGGTAAGGAGACATGCCTTGAATATAACCCCTGTTGACACAAACTAACCAACAAATGAAAACTCACCATACAGCTTGTTAAAGTTTGCCCAACCACACAGAATGTGCGGATGGTCACGGAGTAGTTAAAGCACATATTCATGTTCCTTGGTAATGGACACCGACCACCTCCTATAAACAACACTCGAGGGGTATGCATATTCTGCACGTCTTATTTCATTAAAAAAAAAAAAAAAAATTCTACGTCATTAAAAAATATCATCAAAATCTTCCAAAATGTCACTGAAATTTTTTTAATGTTTGGCATAATATCATCAAGATTGTCACGCTAGCCGCATTGCTAATGGTCAATCATGACGTTCATCATAAAATATATAGAAAGGACGTCAAAAGTCGACGTATACCAAACGTCGCGAAACGTAGTTTGATAGAGCATGTTTTACTAATATCGTGGAATAAAAATCTTTCACGATGTTTCTCAAACATCGCAAAACGTAGGTTGATTGAGCGATGTTTCACTAATGTCGTGGAAAAATATCTTTCGTGACATTTGACAAACGTCGCAGAATGTGGCTGATTATGCGATGTTTTGCCAACATCACAGAATGAACGAGACTTTTTGACGACGTTTCCCAAACATTATGGAACGATTTTGCAAACGTTGCAAAACAAGGATGTTTTGCGATAAGGATTTTTACAATGGCCAAGTTTTGCTTCATTGATAGTTCAATTATAACTATATAAAATATTACATTTCATGGTATATATTCACATACCAAGTAAATTATTCATTTTCAGTCAACAAAGCATTCAACAACTAAAGTATGAACTCACATGCAATTCATAATCAAGATGAATCCATACACAAAGTTTATAATCCAAAAATTAAATTGCCTAGACATCCAAAGAGATGGTATTTCCAACTAAAAGCACCAAGAGATCATGTCTCTACCAAAAAAAATAAGTCTTCATCTAACCTACCAATTCACCTCTAACCAAAAGCAAACAAACTCATTATCCAATTGTCTATAACAAAACAAATGAATTCATAAGTCGACAATCCAAAGCATAAAAACCCTTTGCCATGCATGTCTTAAAACCACATCTTCACAAGTTTTTGAGTCATGGGATCCTGTCAAAAAAAAAAATATAATCAATTAATTACCTATATATTACATAACAAAATACATACATTGTTCCATTATGCTTACAAAAAGATTTAGGGACATATTTAAAAAATAACTTAAGTAACTTATGTCATAAATCTGATAAAGAGATATTCTGTGATGCATATAAAGCTTCCAAATTTTTTGTTGATACTTCATCTGCACCTTAATGTTTACAATCTCATTCTTATCTCTTGGTTATACTTTTGCGACTGCTTAACTCCTTTTTGAAGTCTCTTCTTAGACATAAAAGAGGAACTCTTTCCTTCTGGACGAGGTCCAACTCCCAAACCATAGATATAATCTGGTCTGGTCCTAGAACTTTATCACATATCTGGTCTGCTGTCATAGGATGGCCATCGGATATGGACTACTCTAGCACCTGCATCATTTCATTCTAACAAATTTGAAGAGAATTAATTTCAAAATAAAAACTAAGCTCGCTTAAAATAGTAATCATAATTTCATTTTTATGTAGTTCCTCACCCATTTTACCTCACACTCGGAAGTTGTCCATCTACCTGGAGTGTCACCATGACCTGGGGTGCAATGACACAATACCACAACATAATTCGATTGCACTCTTCTCCATTCAATTTATTCTCACTCTATTTAAAAGATGAGTTACTATTATAAGAAACTTAAATGTCAAATGATATTAGTCATAATCAAAGTACGACATCTCACAATCTCATGCCATATAGGTACAAAAGCTTTTGACCCGATGTTTGCTGGCACTTGACAAAATTTTTGGACTTTTTGTTATGCTTATATGTTAGCTGAAAAGATAGAAAACTTTATGCCAGTCAACGTAAAGTAGATTCTTTAAAGGAGATATTTACATGCAAACATAATGCAAGTTATACTGACCTATATTTTTTCTTTGCTCCAGTAAGTACAAAGATCTATCCACTCTGTTGTGGTCACAGTACTTGGCTTTGAGTCTTTTCCATAGTTAAAGAAATGTATATGTAATCGATATTTTTGATCCTTTAACTTCAACCAAAGAAACTTCTTGATGCTAGCACAAACTTCCTCATTTGTCCTTAACCCTTGACATTTAGTTTTTGTTGCAAACAAGTATTGAATACTAGTTAACAAATATGCATAGAATACAAATGCAACTATAATGATTTCTACTTACCTCTAGTTTGTCAAATGTAATATGCATCTCCACCTCTGTTAATTTGATCCATGTAGGTTTGACAGGTAAGATATTTCAAGTTATCATTCCAAGCTCATTTGATAGCTTGGCGGATTGAACAGCATTAGTGGATCGTCCTTCTTTCGTTGAGATGTTGATCTATATTTTTTATCAAGGGTTTTATTTATCTTACTTAACCCAACCCCTCTAGTACAATCTTTTTTCTTTCGTCCACCCATGCTCATGGATCCTACAAGATAAGCAAGCAACAATAAGAATGTTAATTTAAAAATATTTAGGTGATGTTGAATACAAATAGGTATATAATGATTCATACCTATAAAGCTAACATTAGGAGTCAAGTCCATTGTAGGATGTGTATGCTCAGTAAGCTCTGGCTCGATAGTGGTGTATGGACTTGTGACGATTGAGAAAGGTGGTGGAGCAGGAGGTGTGACTTTTGCTGATGTTGGATCTAGAGAAGCTGATGGAATGTGGGCTGATGGTGATTGAGAAGAAGGTGGTGGAGCCACGACATCATAACTCTGAAAAATTATTGGTACCTAGATAGAGGGGGTGCAACATCATTAGAGATGGAGCTGAAGGTGTGACTTCTGATGATGTCAGATCCAGAGAAGCTGATGGAATATGAGCTGGTAGCAACTGAGAGGAAGGTGGTATAGCCACGATGTCACGGCTCTGAAGAAGCTGTTGGTACCTTGACCGTAACTATGACGGCAAGACCATTCCTGGATCGATGGTTGCTGAGTAGAGTACGATGGATCGAGATCGATAGCTGCTGGTACTTTTTTTTTTTAGACAATTTGGTGCCATGAGAATACCTGCAATATATAGTCAATAAAATCAATGTCAAGATTTTAAACTAAATCAACTAAGGTCAACTTTAAGATATTCATATAGGCAGTTTATCACAGAAAAATAATAATTAGAGAAAGAAAAAAAACTTTGTGCTACAGTCAGAATTATACTAGTAAGATGCACCTATAACTCCAAATCAGCCACACCAACGAAACAATAATTTGCTGTATAACATTGGACAGTTGGAATCAAAATAAATCATTATCATGGTCATTGTTATCATCATACTGTTGATTATCATCTTCGGTGCAATATTCTACCAAGATATCATCTTCATCCTCACTATCCCTTGTTGCTAACTCTTCTACTTCATGATGTAAACCTCGCATTATATTCAACAAAGTGTCATCTACTACATTAGATTCGATATCAACTCTATCTAATGACTCCATGTGACATTCCTCAATATCTGCATGAGTTATTTCAAGACCCTCTTCATCATCAGAATCTTCTTCTGTTGTTGCACCAATAGGGAGTCATACACATATCTATGCTGACATTCTTGCACAACATGTTAGTTTTATCCCAGTTTCGTGTCTTATAAATAATAAACTTATTTCACTTGGTTTGCAAGAATAAATAGATCATTCTTATACCTTAATCTGATTATATTTAAGCTTTGCACATTTCCATCGATCCTGATATTAGTATTTCTAGACCCAAGATCATACCACTTGCACTTAAAAAGAACAACATTTTACCCTTGACATAATCCAATTGAATAATGTCTGTTAATACCCTAAAAAAATCGATGATATCATCTCCATGTTTCCTTTTACCGCAATACCACTATTTTGCGACTTTCTACGAAAATCATGAACTTCAGTGTAGAATCGCACACCGTTTGTAATACATCCCGAGTACTTTTGTACCAAAATATGAGGTCCACATGCCAACGCATATAAAGACTCGATTCTACTTTTCTTGCCTAGTCTGTACAATGTTGCCATCTACCATTATGTAAAACAAATTATATTAGTTGAATATATGAAAATACAATACGTATGCGCACAAACATCTCGTAGAGTTTGTGTTCTCACGCAATGCTTTATCCACAAAGAAATTATTTTTTATGTCTGTTCTCAACATTTAACAAACTTTGCTCCATCAGCTCAACCTTATGCTCTCTAACAAAAAGATATCGTTTACTACTATATTTCTATATCGAATATTTAATAATAAAATTTAGATAGTAAGAACTTACTCAAAATAAGGTTAATCTCTTTACAATTGGTAAGCACATACCAATAAGCCATATCTTGCTCTTCTTTGGGTAGGAAAATAAATTGAGTTACTCCAAATATCCTAACTTGTTAAAAAAATACTGTTATATCACTGTCATTGGCTTTATCATTGTTTCACTCATCTACATTAAAATGAGTTTCGATACCTCAAAGGTACATAGAATAAAATATCAAACATTCATTGACTACATATGCCTCAACAATAGACCCTTCTGTACGAGCTTTATTTCGAACAAATCTCTTTAAAGAGCCAAGAAATCTAAATTCAAAATTTAAAATAATTACATAGCACAAATAATTATCTAAATTAAAAATTCAGAATCTAAAAAAATTACTATAATACCTCTCGATTGGATATATCTATCGATATGTCAGTGGTCCACCTAGCAAGGCTTCATTTGGCAAATAAACAGCCAAATATACCATCACATCAAAGAAAGCTGGTGAAAAATCATTTCAAGTTTGCACGGTATCAAGAATATGTCTGTACACATCTTCTCGATGTCATCTACAATCAAAGTTTGACAACATATTCGATGGAAGAAGTCGCCTAACTCTATCAATACAGCTGTCACATCCTTCTTCAAGATTCCACGTGTGCCTATAGAAGAATGCTTTGTAGAAGAACATGACAATCATGAATTTTTAGTCCATAATCTTTTTTCCTCAATATTGACACATCGAGATATGTTAGATGCATACCAATCCGAAAACTTTATCCCTTTAAAAAACTTACAGAAACTCTTCTTTTCAGTGTTCGACATTGTATAGCATGCAGGAGGAATTATGTAGGATATGTCATTTCTCTTCACTAAGTACAATTCCTTTCGAATTTACATATCTTTCAAGTTGAGTCTAGCCTTGATAGTGTCCTTCATTTTATCTTCAAGATTTAACAAGGTACCAAGGATATTGTCACAAATATTCTTTTCAATATGCATGACATCAAAGTTATGCCTCAATCTGAACTTACACCAATATGACAACTCAAAAAGAATACTCTTTTTATCCAATTCAACTCTTTTGCTGATCTCGATTTTTTTTATTGTTAGGATGCTTTCCACAGTCTATGTTCTTTAAATGAGAAGTTGTTGCATCACATTATCTCCATTTGGTAAGACAGGTGAGGGTGGATAGTCCACATTGCCATCAAACCTCTTGCTCTTCCTTCATGCATCGTCATGAGGAAGAAAACACCGAGGCCCAAGTAACCAATCTTGCTTCTCAATTTATGAGAAGGGATATGCTTATTACAAATAGGATATGCCATATATCCTTTAGTGATCCATCCAGAAATATTATCATAGGCTGAAAAATCATTAATAGTCCACAATAGAACCGCATACATTCGAAAACTTTGACCGTATGAAGCATCGAAAATATCAATACTCTTATCCCATAACTCATTCAACTCATCTACTAATGACTTTAAGTAGACATCAATGTCTCTATCCGGTGCTTTCGGATTTAGAATAAGCAGTGATAGTATAAAGAATGACTCATCCATTCACATCCAAGGGGATAAATTATATGCCAAAAGAAGAACAGACCATATACTATAGGCATTAGACATGTTGCCAAATGGATTGAATCCATCCGTTGCTAGGCCAAGCCTCACATTATAGGATTCTCTAGTAAACTCTGGATACTATTCATCAAAGCTCTTCCAAGGTTCACCATCAGATGGATGATTCATGGTATTACTCTCACGTCTAAATCTATCTTTATGCCATCTAATTTCTTTAGCTATTTTTCTCGACACAAATAATTGTTGCAGTCTAAACTTCAATGAAAAGTACCGTAACACTTTATAAGAGATCTTCTTATCCTTACCATCATTAATCATCCATCTCGATATTCCACATTTTTGACAACTATCACAGTTTTTGTGCTCTTTCCAAAAGAGAGCACAGTCATATTTACATGCATGTATTGGCACATAACCCAAACCCAAGTTTCGTAGAAAGTGATTTGTTGCATAATAAGACTTTGGCAAGGCTTGACCCTTAGGCAAGACATCTCTTAGCAATGACAATAGCATATCAAAAGACTTATTACTCTATTTGTTGTATACTTTCAAATGAAGCAACTTTATAATAAATGATAATTTTAACAATTTGTATATTCTGGATACAACTCTTCGGTAGCTTTCATCAATAAATCATTAAAGATATCGGTACAAGAACGGCTAGCACCTGTAAAAGCCTCCAAATTTTTCTCAATAGGACAATCGTTAAAGAAACTACCGATGTCACGTAGCAAGTCTCTTATCCTGTCATCATCATCATCCTCATTTGAGTCATTGCCTAACTCATCACTTTCTGTATCTACAAATAAAAATCTATCTCAATTGTCGGAGAATTAAATTCTATCCGTTCGTCATAAAATATCCATTGGGTGTATAATTGATCCATGCCAAATCTTAATAGATGGTCAAAGATATTCTCTTGAGGCTCCGTATAAATATTCAAGCAATGTGAATAAGGACACTGGATTTCACAATCTTTATCCTTGTTTTGAGCCACAAAATTCATAAACGATTTAACTCCCTCTATGTATTCGCGAGAGAACTGAACACAATTCATCCAATGCTTATCCATATTATATACAATACCTATCATTAAAATCCAAACAAACTTCAGCAAATGTGCCATTTAAATCATGTCTTTACAAAAAAAATGGCAAGGAAAAAAGGGCAAAAAAAGAAGAGCAATAGAGCAAGCATTAACACAAGAAAATATGAATTATTTATTCAGATCAAGTATTGGCTGGTCTGAATTTAAACCTCCAAATGTTTACAGTCTCCTAAAACTCACATCTAAATATTTTCCTACTTTTTATAATACTTCCCTCTCTCTCTCTCCCACAAAGACATACATGCATACATGCATATGTATACTATACGTATATGTATATGTATATGTATATGTATATGTATATGTATATGTATATGTATATGTATATGTATATGTATATGTGTGATAGCCCAGTAGCCCAAAAAAAAAAAAAGGAAGGAAAACAGGGGAGAAGACTCCCGAACGGAGTCTTCTTCCTCCTCTCGCCGGCTCCCAATCGGAGTCGGAAACGATCTCCCTCCGGTCCTATTTAAGGAGGAGATCCCTCCTCTCTCCTTTCCACTGAAAATCCTAAGCTCAAACGGCGGCAATCGTCGGAGATTCCTCACGGAGACTCGTCGCTGTGCCATCCAATTTCTCGCCGGAAAAACCTCGCCGGCGTCGGAGGTAAGCTTCCTCCCCTTCCTCTCTCCTCCCCCTTCCTTCCCGTGCCGATGTGCACACTCGCCGGCGACCGAAGTCGCCGGATTTTATTGCGGAAAAATCTTCTTTTTTTGCCATTTTTTCGTTGCCGGTGGTCACCGTCGACCACCGGTTTGGTCTCCTCTTACCGCGGATCGCCTCTCCTCCTGCCGACGGCAGTCTCACGCCGACCACGCCGCCGGCCGGCCACCCAACGAGGGGACCTTAAGGTCCCCTGTTTCAGCCCAAAAGAAGCCCACGGGAGAAGAAGAAAAGAAGAAGAAGAAGAAGGAAAAGAAAAAGAAAAAGAAAAGAAGAAGGAAAAGAAAAGAAAAAAAAGAAAAGAAAAAGAAGAAAAAGAAAAGAAAAAGAAAAGAGAAAAGGAAAAAAAAAGAAAGAAGAAAAATAAAATAATAATAATATAATAATAATAAATAGGATTTTCTCTCCTCTCTCTTCCATGAAGAAAAAGAAAAAAAAAGAGAGAAAGAAAGAAAAGAAGAAAGAGAAAAATAAAATTAATTAATAAATAATGATATAAATAATAAAATATAAGAAAGAGAGTTTCTCTCTCTTCCCTCTCTCTCTTCAGCTTGAATTAGTATTTTTCTCTCTCTAGAATTGGATTTTCTCTCTCTACTTTCTCTCTCTAGATTATTTCTCTCTCCTAAGATTTTTAGAATTTTGAGAAGAATGATGATGAATTTAAATGATTCTCGTAATGGATTTTTGATCTGTGATCGTCGGACGATACACCGACATCCACTTTGATCAGATCAGGTATTTTTAGATTTTATTTCTCATGATCTTATTTAATTATCCACATGATAATTTTAGCATGATTTGATCTGATCGATCAGAATTTGTTAAATCATATTGTCTGAAGAATTCAAGATGAGTTTTCTCTCTCTAGAATTTTTTCTCTCTAAAATATTCTCTCTCTTGATTGATTCTCTCTCTAAAAAAGATTAGTGAATGAAAAAATTTCTTTTAATAAATCTGATCTGATTCTAATGAAGAATCCTGATCCATGATTGTCAGACAGCGTACTGGCACCCACCTTAATCAGACCATGAATCTTTAGATTTGATTATCCATGATTCCGATCTAGCCATGATTTGATTTGATCATGTTGGTTTCACCAATTGAGATATTGGACCAATCGTAATATTGGATTGTGTCACCTGATCAATTTGAATTGTACCTCATGAATTTTCTCTCCTCTGATTTTCTCTCTCCACTTGATTTTATGAAATCGATGAAGAAACCTCGATCCTATCACTTCGAATCTGATTTGATCTGATAGTCAAACTTTGGATCATTTAGGTCCTAATTAGATTTTGATTAGATAAAATTAGATGATCGGACCCAATCTAAACCGTTGAAATATGGTATTCGTATTCTTTCTAATTATTGAAATTGATTCTGTATAGGATTGTGGATGTTTGATCATGGGATATTGCGATATGATCTACGAATAGAATTTTTGAAAGAAAATTTATAGAATTATGTGGATTTATTGGAATACGTTTGAGGTAAGTAGTGTTTACTTTTACTGAATTTATCTGGTAAATTATGAATTAAATAAATTTATGCATGCTTGCGATTGTAATTATTTATTGAAATAATTATTGAAAATTATTTATGATGAAAGTTAATTGTAGAAAATTATTTATGATTGAAGTTATTTGTGGAGCAATTATTATGATGATATATGATCTCAAAGAATGTTATAATTGATTTGACTCGAATATCAATTAATTTTATTATTCTTGAAAATAATATATGAATTGGAAGACAATATGAAATTGACAACCTGACTGTGTTGAGGACCCCGCCAATGGGGGCATATACGTTGGCAATTGACTGTCCTGAGGAGTTATGTCGCCAGTGAGACCAGCGACATGTCGCCAGATAGACCAGCGACAAAACCTCCAGTTAGACCAGCGGTTCCAAAGGACTTGGCTGCCAGATGATTCGCAGCCCACCGCAAGCAGACACGCGGTATTATGACCCTGCCACAGGGATAATGTGGTCATAGTCATGGTTGGTAAGAAGAATTTAAGAAATTGATGAATTTAAGAAGAAAAGCAAAATTAGAAATTATGATGAATTGACTTTTATATATGATTGACAGTATGATTATGATTTCATGAAATTACATATTGATTTGTTATGCATAGTATTATTTGCCTGATTATTCAGTTAAAGGTATACACTGCTTACTGGGCTATTTAGCTCATGATAAGTTTTATGTTTTTCTTACAGATCCAGAAAATTAGCATGATGTGGGATTTCGGTTGGGAGAGCGATTAGAGATGGAGTTAACTCTTTGATTTAGGATTTTTCTCAGAATTGATTCAAGACCTTTAGTTTTGTTTTTAGTATTGGCTTTGTCAGACAGTTACTTTCTTTTGAACACTTAGTTTTGATTTGTTATTTGAACCAAGGTTTGATTATTGAATAAAGAAAAATTTATTTAACTATTTGTGAAGATATCATGATGAGATGCCTTGCATGCTTATGGGAAAAGTATTCTATAAGTATGCGGCGGTTGCCATGACCCTCGACTCACAAACTCGGGTCGGGGGCGTGATAATTAATATGGTATCAGAGCATAAGTGGATGAATTATGAAACATAGAATCAGATATAGAATGGGTGTAAGTGGATAGACACCAGCGACATTATAGTGTAGATCTTTGATGATTGTAGTGGGAGAAATATTTATAAATTTTGATTAAACATTGAGATTATGTATGAAAGGATCACAATAGATTATAACATATAGAATTTGAAATATGATGGATGATCTATTGATCATGATATGATTAGTTAGATCTTGATCGAAAGTAATCACAAAAGGATTGATATAAAAATTGTATTGTGCATTATGGTTATTAATTTGATCATTGGTTATTCAAGTGAATCGTAAGTTCAAATTCGATGTGAGAATAATATTATGATATTACTTCTAGTTGAGAGATTGACTATTATTGGTAAGATAAAGATTTGATAATAAAATATTATTCCAGAATGGGCTAAGAAAAATCTTTTATGATGCTTGATTGGAATATTTATCGAAATTGAATTTGGTATGTGGATTATATATAAAGTGGCATATTATGATGAATACATATTTGAGGATATTGCAAAGAAACCTATGTCTTATTGATGAAATTGATTTTGAGATTATAGGATATTCATCATACTAGAAGCTTTAATCATCATCCTTAGATCTAAATAATGGATCTTTTATGTCTCTTGGAGACTACATGATGTGTATGAAATTTTAATTTAAAGACTTCGTATCTAAGTTGATCAAGAGATTTTCTGATATTATTGTTGAGGTTGTTAATAAAAAATTGATATCTTCAGATTAAGATAAAAGATCTGATTTATATTTATTTCAGACTAAGGGATCCATGTGAATTTTATAATTTAGAAATTTTGAATTTAGGAATTGATATGGAGTTCCTTTGCTTTTGTTAACGAGGTCCTTAATTGAATCTACTATTAAATGGAGATTTGATTTTTGAAGCTTGTATGATTGTTATGAAAGGATATTTGATAGATATTGAAGATTCTGATGATAGAAATTTTAGAAAAAAAAAATAACAATAATAATGATTTAAAATTCATATATATTCAGATTATGTCCAAATTTGATGGAGCATCGAAGAATTTTCTCGTTGATTTGACTTATAAAGATTTTTTGTTTGAAAATTATCGAATTGAATTGATATGAGAATTGAGATTTGATTCATATTGATTATAGTAAATCTATATGATGGTTTAAATATGATATTGGACTCAAGGGTTAATCAAGATTATTGTACACCAGTAAAGGTATGAATGAGAATCGAAAGTTAATCTTTGATTTCAATTGAAATTTAAAATTTTCGGATAAAGAAATAATTTAATCAAACTTTTTTTGGTGAACCTAAGAAATTTTGATTGTTAGATCAGAGTGCACAGCGGAAGCATGGTAATCTGGATTACTTTGAGTAAGTCAGGAATGTTGATTCTTTGAGTCAAAGAATTAGATAGATGATATGGTTTGATACAAAAAATTATTGATATTAGAAAAAATAATATTTTAAAATTTTGAATCATTTTAGATATCCTAATGTGATTTTTTAAAAGTAGTGCTTCCACCTACTATGCTACAAAAATATTTAGCATCCTAATTCTAGGATGAGTGGACCCTTGATTTTTGATTTTAGATTTAGAATATTTAGAGATAATTTTTTTTCTATCCTAGAATTAAATTTTATAATTATCTAATTTCTAGGAAGAATTTGAGATTGTTTATCGAATGATGATTTCGATCTTAAATTATTATACTCAAATATTTATCTCCAGGGTATAATGAAATTTGAAGTTAGAACTCTTTTGATCATTATTATTTCTCTGACTGAATGGAAAAGATTGAGGTTATCTATTGATATTGACGATTGTTCTATAAAAGATGGATTGGAGTTATTTAATAATGAATCGATTAATTAAGAGTTGTTAATGTTTAGATAAAGAAAAATTGATATACTTACTTAGAACAGAGACATTGATTTTGATTATAAGAAAAATATAGTTTTGATTTAGATCAATTTTTGAGTTATTAATTTTTATTATGGAATGACTTAATGATAAAATTTGCTTCAAGAATTAGAATTTTTAAGAGTTTGAGGGTTTGAGTAAGAGAATTTCAATGACTAGAAAATAGTGATATTGATTTCAATCAACAATGGTGATATTGACCTTTATGAAATGACTTAATGATGAATGAAGTTCTTATGCAAGAATAGAGACATTGACCTTTTTCTATTCACAAGAGATAGATTTGATTTTAATTTGAGTCATGAGATATTGAATATTAATTTTTACAGAAAATAAGATCATAATTTCGAAATCTTGAAACATTGAAAATCTTTGAGATGGTGATCTTGATAAATAAGAAAAAGGATGGTTCCGTTCAGATCAATATTTGATGTACCAACTTTTTCTTATGAAATGATTTAAGAATGAATTTATATCAAAAATTAGAATATTTGTGGATGAGATTCAAGTAAGAAACTATGAAGACTCAAGCAAGAAAAATTTCGAGGACGAAATTTCTTTTAGAGGGGAAGAATGTGATAGCCCAGTAGCCCAAAAAAAAAAAAGGAAGGAAAACAGGGGAGAAGACTCCCGAACGGAGTCTTCTTCCTCCTCTCGCCGGCTCCCAATCGGAGTCGGAAACGATCTCCCTCCAGTCCTATTTAAGAAGGAGATCCCTCCTCTCTCCTTTCCACTGAAAATCCTAAGCTCAAACGGCGGCAATCGCCGGAGATTCCTCACGGAGACTCGTCGCTGTGCCATCCAATTTCTCGTCGGAAAAACCTCGCCGGCGTCGGAGGTAAGCTTCCTCCCCTTCCTCTCTCCTCCCCCTTCCTTCCCGTGCCGATGTGCACACTCGCCGGCGATCGAAGTCGCCGGATTTTATTGCGGAAAAATCTTCTTTTTTTGCCGTTTTTTCGTTGCCGGTGGTCACCGTCGACCACCGGTTTGGCCTCCTCTTACCGTGGATCGCCTCTCCTCCTGCCGACGGCAGTCTCACGCTGACCACGCCGCCGGCCGGCCACCCAACGAGGGACCTTAAGGTCCCCTGTTTCAGCCCAAAAGAAGCCCACGGGAGAAGAAGAAAAGAAGAAGAAGAAGAAGGAAAAGAAAAAGAAAAAGAAAAGAAGAAGGAAAAGAAAAGAAAAAAAAGAAAAGAAAAAGAAGAAAAAGAAAAGAAAAAGAAAAGAGAAAAGGAAAAAAAAAAGAAAGAAAAAAAATAAAATAATAATAATATAATAATAATAAATAGGATTTTCTCTCCTTCTCTTCCATGAAGAAAAAGAAAAAAAAAAGAGAGAAAGAAAGAAAAGAAGAAAGAGAAAAATAAAATTAATTAATAAATAATAATATAAATAATAAAATATGCGAAAGAGAGTTTCTCTCTCTTCCCTCTCTCTCTTCAGCTTGAATTAGTATTTTTCTCTCTCTAGAATTGGATTTTCTCTCTCTACTTTCTCTCTCTAGATTATTTCTCTCTCCTAAGATTTTTAGAATTTTGAGAAGAATGATGATGAATTTAAATGATTCTCGTAATGGATTTTTGATCTGTGATCGTCGGACGATACACCGACATCCACTTTGATCAGATCAGGTATTTTTAGATTTTATTTCTCATGATCTTATTTAATTATTCACATGATAATTTTAGCATGATTTGATCTGATCGATCAGAATTTGTTAAATCATATTGTCTGAAGAATTCAAGATGAGTTTTCTCTCTCTAGAATTTTCTCTCTCTAGAATTTTTCTCTCTAAAATATTCTCTCTCTTGATTGATTCTCTCTCTAAAAAAAGTTAGTGAATGAAGAAATTTCTTTTAATAAGTCTGATCTGATTCTAATGAAGAATCCTGATCCATGATTGTCAGACAGCGTACTAGCACCCACCTTAATCAGACCATGAATCTTTAGATTTGATTATCCATGATTCCGATCTAGCCATGATTTGATTTGATCATGTTGGTTTCACCAATTGAGATATTGGACCAATCGTAATGTTGGATTGTGTCACCTGATCAATTTGAATTGTACCTCATGAATTTTCTCTCCTCTGATTTTCTCTCTCCACTTGATTTTATGAAATCGATGAAGAAACCTCGATCCTATCACTTCGAATCTGATTTGATCTGATAGTCAAACTTTGGATCATTTAGGTCCTAATTAGATTTTGATTAGATAAAATTAGATGATCGGACCCAATCTAAACCGTTGAAATATGGTATTCGTATTCTTTCTAATTATTGAAATTGATTCTGTATAGGATTGTGGATGTTTGATCATGGGATATCGCGATATGATCTACGAATAGAATTTTTGAAAGAAAATTTATAGAATTATGTGGATTTATTGGAATACGTTTGAGGTAAGTAGTGTTTACTTTTACTGAATTTATCTGGTAAATTATGAATTAAATAAATTTATGCATGCTTGCGATTGTAATTATTTATTGAAATAATTATTGAAAATTATTTATGATGAAAGTTAATTGTAGAAAATTATTTATGATTGAAGTTATTTGTGGAGCAATTATTATGATGATATATGATCTCAAAGAATGTTATAATTGATTTGACTCGAATATCAATTAATTTTATTATTCTTGAAAATAATATATGAATTGGAAGACAATATGAAATTGACAACCTGACTGTGTTGAGGACCCCGTCAATGGGGGCATATACGTTGGCAATTGACTGTCCTGAGGAGTTATGTCGCCAGTGAGACCAGCGACATGTCGCCAGATAGACCAGCGACAAAACCGCCAGTTAGACCAGCGGTTCCAAAGGACTTGGCTGCCAGATGATTCGCAGCCCACCGCAAGCAGACACGCGGTATTATGACCCTGCCACAGGGATAATGTGGTCATAGTCATGGTTGGTAAGAAGAATTTAAGAAATTGATGAATTTAAGAAGAAAAGCAAAATTGGAAATTATGATGAATTGACTTTTATATATGATTGACAGTATGATTATGATTTCATGAAATTACATATTGATTTGTTATGCATAGTATTATTTGCCTGATTATTCAGTTAAAGGTATACACTGCTTACTGGGCTATTTAGCTCATGATAAGTTTTATGTTTTTCTTACAGATCCAGAAAATTAGCATGATGTGGGATTTCGGTTGGGAGAGCGATTAGAGATGGAGTTAACTCTTTGATTTAGGATTTTTCTCAGAATTGATTCAAGACCTTTAGTTTTGTTTTTAGTATTGGCTTTGTCAGACAGTTACTTTCTTTTGAACACTTAGTTTTGATTTGTTATTTGAACCAAGGTTTGATTATTGAATAAAGAAAAATTTATTTAACTATTTGTGAAGATATCATGATGAGATGCCTTGCATGCTTATGAAAAAAGTATTCTATAAGTATGCGGCGGTTGCCATGACCCTCGACTCACAATCTCGGGTCGGGGGCGTGACAATATGTATATGTATATGTATATGTATATGTATATGTACACATACACCCCATGTGGCACAAGAGAATGGTCAACTTATATTCTTGCTAGTTTAATTAAGAAAATTTACACTAGTTGGTTTTGCTATAGGTATGTTTGCATGATTGATGGTAAATATAATCAAGTAGGCTTCTGCTAACACCTTCCAATAATAAAATATGAACTGCTAGAATATTTGCAACTACACTTGATTTCTTCTGACTAGTGGCATGGATCAACATGTGAAGTTTGTGGAAGCAAATGTTCGAAGTTTTCTCCTCGAAAAAGAAGAAAAAATGAAAATAAAATGATCAAAAGGATAAGTATTTGCAAATCATGACCTAGTTAGATATGGAATGCATATTTCTAACAGCACGAATCAAAAAGAAAAGGACAGTTTTTCCTTTATATAAAACCAACTACCTCACTGAATTGGGTATGGACTATAATTAATAGCCAGCAAAAGTCTGCATATTATCGTAATATCCTATAACTAAGAATTATTCCATTGAGTTCATACTTAATTCCTCACCTAGTCAAAGTTGAGCAAGCTTTGACATATTCTTTTTTTTTTTAAATGTGATTTTGACCTTGGCAAACCACCCATATTGACAGTCCTGCAATGTGTGCCCTACTATATACTATGATTTTTTTTTTTTTGAGAACTAACAATGCCTGCTTGCGTTCTCCATTATTTTTTTTTATTCTCTCCCTGAATCATACTTTAGTGACAAACAATAAAGAAAAAGGAGATTCTTATATTATTTTTTTTTGATTCCCTCCTTGAATCATACTTTAGTGACAAACAATAGATAAAGGATAATCTCGCCTGATAAATTTATTTTTTTTCATCTTCTTAATTAATTAGCAACCAACAAATACCTCAAAACATGTAAATTATTCACAATCTAATGTTAACTTGAGGAAAGATATTCACAAACTAATGTCAAAGCATGTAAATTATTTTTTTTTTATTTAATTGGTAGCTATCACCACAGCCCATAGGGAAGGGGACCATTTAAACACCACCTATGTTTAGAATGCCACAGCAAAGCCAAATGAACAAGGAACAAAGAATTATAGATTAGGGAAAATGATCAGCAACAAACAACTTGAGAAAGATTAAATTAGGGAACAAGCAATATCTGAATCGGCGAAGATGATGGTGACGAGTGAAGATGGAAAGATCGGTGACGGTGACGAGCGAAGACAGGAAGATCGATGATGACGATGGCGATGGAGGAAGAAGATGAAGGTTCTATTTTTTTCTAAGGGA
The DNA here is from genome assembly GCF_000442705.2 of Elaeis guineensis. NCBI lineage: Eukaryota > Viridiplantae > Streptophyta > Magnoliopsida > Arecales > Arecaceae > Elaeis > Elaeis guineensis. The sequence continues at coordinate 4,516,878 of NC_026000.2, forward strand.
AGATGGAAATGCCGATGGGAGAAGACAAGACCTCACTGATGACGATGGTCAGCAAATGGAAAGTCCAACACAGACCATGAAGATCGGTGAAGAATGGAGATGAATGGAGGTCGGTGACTTTGAATGGCGGTGGTGTGGGTGAGAGGAGACGAATGGTGGTCGAGGCGAACGGCGGTCTGTGAGAGGCTGCGAATGACGGTGGTGGCGAACGGTGGTCCGTGAGAGGAGGCGAATGGCCGCAGCATGCGTCGCGAGGGTAAGAGGTGGTGGCGTCGAGAGAACAAGGATCACCGCGGGTTTAATTATTTTGGGGCACAGGTAAGAGACGGGTTTAATTATTTTGGGACAGGGGTATACCGCGGAGAAAAAAATACTTAGGCGAAAAAAAATAAAGAAAATTTTTTTAGGCCAAAACGCGACGTTTTAGTCTCAAACATCATGCAAAGATGTTACAATCTATGATGTTTGCTCAAATATCATAATGATTTATCTTATCAGCGATGTTTCGTAATATCATCAAATAATTTATATTTTTATAATATTTTAATTTTTAAATATCGTGAACGACTAGAATACTTGTAGTGTTTTTCTCAAATACCTTTGGTATTTTTTAAAATCTTTATCTGACTTGAACATTGATGACTTTTGGTATTTTGTCTTCTATTTTCACATCAGTTTCACATCTCTAAATAGATTTGTTCATCCCAGCAAACCAGCGAGCACTCCAAGCAGAACCAGCCAGTCACAAAATGTCCACACATTCATTTTTATCTGTCGGGCTTTGCCAGAAACGCAAGGAATGATTTTACATATTCAAAATCAAAAAGCGAAGGGCATGGAAGTATATTTGCTTAATTACGTGATTTTATTCGCAAAACATTGACTTGCTTATCCCCTTTTCAACTTGGCCTTAGCCACCACCTTCACTTGAGATGGCAACAAATTGAGTATGGTGTCGGGTCAGCTAATATCCATACCCATTAAAAATCTCATACTAGTATCTTCATCTTCTTACTCACTTGTGTTGGATTTGATCGAGTCAGGTAGAGATACCGATCATATAAATAACTCATCATATAAGTAATTCATCATATAAATATTATAAAATAATTATAATTTTAAAAATAGATTCAGATCAAAACTATATTTAGTTGGATTCAGGATATCGAAATTGAATTTGCTTTAGATATTTTTTTTATAACTCATTTTCATCCTAAATTTTAATTGAATCAAATCAGATTGAACATCCAGTGGATCGGCTAAAATTAATATCCTTAATCTTCACTGACAATGCATCTAATCAAATAATTAGATTATGCTATATATATATATAAACCGTTGCAACTCTTCTAATGAATCCCCACCCTCTGTGCTTTCAATCCCACAATAATTCATGCATGTGGGATTAACAAAAGCAAGTCCCTAATATACAAACAAACAACCGTGAAATTATTAAGCCTCTTTTAGTCAACATCTTGGGCACTTAGATTTTTTCTAGCCGCTTAAAAATATCTTTGGACATATGATGTTTATATTGTAACTGCATGGCTTTCATTTTAGGTTGCTCCTGAGATTATTAGAATGAAATTATCTGTTTTTTTGGCTATAATTTTTCTTCTTTTGAGATTATGTAGTATACCATTGCCGTTCAGAACCGTTGCTGTTTTGATTTTCTCAGCACATGGATCTTATTTTGTCATTTATGCATAACGTAGCTTCTGCTTCTACCATGCACCAAAAAAAAAAAAAAAAAGAGAAAAGAAAGAAAGAAAGAGAGAGAAAGAAGACAATGGATTAGTAGTGCGAAGATTATGGTTGAAGGTGTTCGCTCGAACAGCTTTGGTAGGCGTTGGTGCTCATTCTGGACCATCAGTTTCGTACACACGTGTTGATCACGTGAAACGCTAGTGGGTTAAAGTCGGCGTTTCATGGACCCCGGAGTGAGCGACGAATCCGGCGAGCGCGTCACCGGCAACCGGCGCTGGCGGTACCCAGCCCCACTTCCCAGAAACTGAAGGCGGTTCCTCCGAACCGCCCTCCAAGGTCGGTCCACCAGCAGCCCGCCAGCTGTCGGTACCTCCACCGTCTCACGAGATTCCAGACGGCGACTCGTGTCCCCACACCACGGGAATCGAGGCGCCTTCCAAACCGACCATCTTTTAACGCTCCTCTTTTCTTCTTGTTATTACGAAATCACCCTTCCCCTCTCGCTTCAGGCTTGGACTTTTGTCGCATTATTGTCGAGCTCCCCTCTGCATTACTATCATCCGTCCGATCGAAGATCGAGGAAACGGTGGACCACATCGGATCGGTCGTTCAGATCAGACGATCCTGATGAGAAAAGTTATCTTCTCGCCCAGGGTGGATGGGTGGTTCAGATCAGATGATCCTCAGACTCGATGGTTCTGATCAGGCCACGCGGCCGTCACTCGGGATCCACGCCCCATCACAATTACAAAACGGAGCCATCACGTCAGCACTCCGTAGGCACGCCATCCCCACCACCACAGCCCGCCAGCCCGTGAGGTGGTCGCAATGTAATTTTGTTAAATGTGGAGAGCATAAGCTTAAGGACGATGATAATTGCGTACCCAGGTGATTTTCTCGCCACGTCATATCGTCAACAATACTAAACGCGGACGGTGCTCCGAATAAAGTGCCGCATAAATATTTCTATACCGACAACGAGTGTGCCATGGATATGCCAATAAGAAGCCATCCAGAACCAGCCTAGCCAAAACGACAAAACCGTGATTATATTTGTTGCTAAATCCAACGGTGGATCATACGTCCGCATGCAAATTTATATGCGGTCGTCTGTATACAAAATCTGCCGGACGAAATGGGTCTCCTCTTCCCTCCCTTATATATAAAGCGAGCCCGTTCCCCATCCCTCACCTCTCTCGCCGCCGCCTGATTTCTATCCTTCTCCTATTCTCCCTCTTTAGTATTCTCACGTAGCACCCCGCGGGGCCCGATGGGTACAGAAGTGCTCCGATCACACGATTGCCTGCAAGACCGCCTCCATCTGGAGGCGTTCAGATCCCGTCCTCCGCCGCCGATGAAACCCTCGCGCAAGAAAAACCCACGCTCCACACCCTCCATCTCTCCTGCATCTCAGCTGCCGAATGCCGGCCGGAGTCACCAGCCGCGGCTGGCACGGTTGTCCCCGCCTCCCCAGTCGACGAAGCCCACAAGATCGAACCCTCAGCGGTCCGGCCGGAAAACAGGGTCTCCGGGAAAGGAGAACGCCGGGGACTCCGAGATCCGGCCGCGTAGGCCTCTCGTCATGGAGGAGGTCACGATCTTGAAGCGCGGGGGTGATTTGAAGGCTTTCGGACCTCCACCCGTGGACCGGCGGTCGGGCGGTGAGGAATCGGCCCTCTGTTCCACGAACCATCTGGGCCCCGACCCGGAGATCCTCCCGAAGAAGATTGGCTTCGCCGATCTGGGGTCGGTGTACGCCGGGCCGGCCTTCTTTGCTTCCCCCGCCCCAAGCTCTTTGCCGTTTCCCACTTTCTTCCTAAAAAAGTCCGCCGGCGAGGCGATAAAAGTGATGAGGCCACGAAGAGC